>NW_010556644.1:0-1716 GCF_000687285.1 Phaethon lepturus | reverse complement strand
ACTCTTTCCTAAGCTCTGATACCTTTCTGTGCCAGTTATAGATTTCAATAATGGAGAGACTTTAATTAAGTTGATGGATATAAGTGGGATTAATATGCATTGGGGCATGTGTGAAATACTGTAACAGTTAATAGGGAATGTAGCTTTTCTGATTATTTCTGTTCACCCAGCACATTCCTGATAACCAGGAAATCCTTTACTCTTGGAACAACAGTTCAATGCAGGGGGTTAGTGATATAGATTTTCCTCTTGTCTCAACAGATTATTTTCTTTTGTTTATTGCTGTCATTTGTGCTCATAATATGGGGTTTGCGGCAACGCATGTCTTAAATAAGCCTTACCTTCCTGCCCGTTAGTCTATAATGGATTCTGTGGCATATTTTAAAGATGATAAAATCTTCAGCTTTAAATGCAAATTGCAACCTGAAGCCCTGAGTAACCAGAGATCAGTCAGTGATAAGTGTGGAACATGACTAAGTAAATTACAGAGCAGAAACAGTCTAACAGATGCACTCATACCCACACATATAAAATACCACAGGATCATGGGATAATTAAGGTTGGAAGAGATCTCCAAAAGTCATCTGATCCCATTCATGGCTTAAAGGAGGGCAAACTTCGAAATTAGATCCAGCTTTGAGTTTAGATCAGGTCACGCAGGGACTTGTTCAGCTGAGATAAGAACATCTCCACAGATGGGGTTTCCACAGCCCCTCTAGGAAACACGTTCCTGTGTTTGACTGCCTGCCGTGAAAATTTTTCCTGATAGGTAATTTGGCTTTCCACCATAACTGAAATTCATGTTAATTACCTTGTCTTTTCTCCCTGAGAAAAGTCTGGCTGTCACCTCCATAGATGCCCATCAATTAGTTGCAGGGAGCAGTGAAAAATTCCCTCTTAACTCCCTCTTCTGCAGGCTTGAGCTGTTCTCTTGAGTTTCTCCTCATATGCTGCTTGGTCCTGCCCCTGGCTGTCTTGGCAGCCTCTGATGGACTCACTCCAGTATGTCGGCCTCTTCTGCAGTGAGGAGCCCAGAAATGGGTGCAGTGCTCCAGATGTGGTCTAATGGTTGCTGCATAGAGGTTAAGGACCCTCTCCCTCATCTACTGTTTATGCACTTGCTAGCGCAGCCCAGGACATGGTTGGCCACCTTTGCCACAAGAACACACTACACTTCTGACTTGCATTCAACTTGCCCACCAGGATGCCCAGGTCCTCTTCTGCAAAGCTGCTTTCTAGTTGCTCCGTGCCTGACCTGTCCTGCTGCATGGGGTTATTCTAAGATAAAACACTTCGCATTTGTTGATGTGGTTTTCAGCAAGTCACCTCTCCAGCCTGTCAGGATCCCTCTGAATAGGGAGGGAATCTTTGCCTTGACCTTCAGCATATCTGCTGTAGTTCACAGCCTGGTATCACCAGCAAAGCTTCTGAGGGTTAGTGAGTCTCGACCATCACCCAGGTCATTTATAAAGACATTAAACTGTACTGGCTCCTGTATCAGCCCCAAAGGAAAAAACATAGTAAATGACCACAAAGCAGACTTTGTACCTCTCATCTCAAACTTGAATCTCAGAAGTATGATCAAAGTTTCACCCACACTGTATTCCACCACTTTGAACAAAATCTCTGAGTGACAATATGGGCCATTGTGCCTAAAGCCCTGTTAAACTTGTTTCAAGCCTTGTTTCAAGGTCAGGTTGGACGGGGCTCTAAGCA
>NW_010556643.1:1868-5534 GCF_000687285.1 Phaethon lepturus | reverse complement strand
GCCTCCCCCGGGCCCGCGACGCCGGCCAGCAAGCCCAAGCTCTGGTCGCTGGCCGAAATCGCCACCTCGGACCTCAAGAGCCAGACGCTGGGCCAAGGCTGCCAGGCTGCGCCACTCGCCTCGGCCACCCCCGCCTCCGCCCCGCACAGCGCTGCCTACTCGCCCTCCTCCCTCCTGGGGAGGCATATTTATTACACCTCACCTTTTTATAGCAATTATACAAACTATGGGAACTTTAACGCTCTGCAGAGCCAGGGAATCCTGAGATACAACTCCGCAGCAGTGGCTTCAAACGAGGGACTAAGTCAGACTGTCCTAAATTCCAGCTCTGTCCACAAGCAGAGCAGTGACTCTTTGAAAACGATCACTAACCAGCTAGAACAACATTACAGGCCCTCTAGTTATGACTCTAAGAAAGGTAGGTGACTTGTTTTTGCCGCTTTCTTCCCCCTTCTCCCTCACCCTGCTTCCCCGACCCGCACAAGTCCCTTACAGGCTGTGGATACTGAAACCTTCTCTGGAGCAAACAGTGAGCGCTCTGGCACCACTACCACCGCCGAGGGAAGATGGGCAATAGTATAATCAGGGGATTAAAACCGGCATGTCGTCGTCGTATCGATACCTGCCTCCAAGAACCGAGAGAGGAAATGTAAAAGACGACCTTTAGATCAGCCTCACAGGCTGCACACGCAGCTTTTAAAAGTCTTTTCAAAAAGGCAAACTACACACAAAGATATCCAGAGAGCACTGGTGTCATTACCTGTATTTTTTTTTTCCGACAAACTGGTTTTGCTCTCTTTGTTTCCAGTATTCTCACATGTTTTTGCAGCTTTGGGTTCAGATAATTGCTGACCTTGGACGTGAAATTACGTGGAACGTGACATTTTAAACTGTTTGTTTTGTTCTTTTTGCCCCCGAAAAAGTTTTGCACTGATACAATTGTCAACTTTTTTTTCTAACAAAATACTCGAGATACGGGCAATTATAAAACATTGGCCAGCCTTTTAAACAACCTAGCTACGAAATCCGGGCGAGTGAGGGCTGGGACCTACACACACTGTATAATCTAGTTAGCTGGCTGTGTCCTGTGACTAACTGACGGTTATATTTTGACAGATCCCACTGAAGTCTGCACAGTAGGAGTACAACCATACCTATAGAAGTGCAATCACACAGCAATGCAAGTAAGTGAGAACATTTTCTGTTACACTGATCATTTGGCATCGGGTCTGAGACACGCTGCACAGTTCTAGACTTGCTTAACGTTAACGTCTCGCTTCATTACTTCAGAGTCTGATTACGAAGTAAGACACTCTTTTCTGCTGTTTTGTTAAAGCTCTCATTACTGCTTTGTCTTTCCTTTCTCGTGTTTGTCTTCATTTTAAACTCAGGTTAGGCAGTTCCCTCACCCTGCATACTCTTCGCTTGTGTAGGGCAAAGCCATAAGGACTATTTAAATGTTACGGAAAGCAAGCTATAGAAAAAAAATATTTTTTGAAGGTATTGTTCAAAACAAAAAAGTGCTTGTGCTCACGTGGCAGTGCTAAAATTGTACATTCTGAGCGAGGCTTCACGCAGTGACGGTGTATTTAAAAGAAAAAGGGACAGTCATTAGGGATCGACATGCATCTTAAGCAGGGTACGTTATGTGCGAATTGCCTCTTGCCTAGCAAGCAATGGCACTCTTAACACCTCCACTACTGGGGGCTAAATAAACAACAACAAAAAATCGCCTTGCCGATGTTTGTTCAACTAATTCTTTTGTCGGAAGAAATTAGACGAGTGAGAATTTTGCCTTACTTCCTTTTTTTTTTCTTTTTTTTTTTTTTTTCCTCCCCCAGTTTAATGGTGTTAGTGTGTAATTGAAAGATTTTTGGATGATCTGGTTTTTTCCTTGGTCCACAGGTAGGTGTCACAATTGCTTTGAAAAAAGTCAGCAAGCCATCATCTCTCCCCGAGCTAATATATATAACAAATCTCTAAATCCGGATCACATCTTGTGCCACTGTATAAAAGAAGACCACAGAGCACTATTAAATCTTCAGATTCTAATTATTAAACCAGAATTTTGTTGGACATACGTGAGTTTGCTGGTATAGTATAGTTTCCCCAATGTATGTGTGACTTTTGAAAACAGATCTGTTTTTCTCAGGATATCTTGAATTGATCACTTCATTGCCACGGTATATATTCGATAGGTGTGATAGGATTTATTGTAAAATTTATTTGTAAAAGATGTATACAGTAGAGATAATAAAGACGTGATTGGAGAACTTGAGTCCTTACAAAGTGGAAACAAATTTGATATTTATTTTTGTAACGACATAAAGCTTCTAGTAATTTATGCAAGTTGTATTGCAATGGAATCTGAACTTTTTGTAAATAAATTTTGCCTGGTTTTTATTTGAAACGTTGATGGTTATACAATCTTTGGTTGTTTAACGAGAATTCTTTACTAATTTATATCTCTAATTGTAAATAAAAACAGAGTAGTCTGCAACAATATGGTGTTTTTCGTTCATTTCCCCCGAAATAATAATCTATTATTTAGAAAATGACAAAAGTTGTAATTTCACTAGTAGAGTTTAGACCATAAAATGAGTAAGCAATTTAAATATGTTGCAAAGATATGCTTTGCGTAAATTAATTCCTTCTGGGTTGTTCCGTTATACTTAAGCTTTAAGTACACACATGTGTGCAAATACGTATTTGTATATATACATGCATATGCGTAGAGAGAGTGATGTGAATACATGCATGTTTCTTATGAACTATTGATATTGGGTGTGAAGTAGCTCTTTATTTGAGTTAACATTCTTTAAATCCACCATTTCTAGGAAAAAAAATCATAATCAGCTACGGTTTATTTCTACTTTCTTTGTTTCTGCTTCTGGCTAAAATATGCAACGGCAAAAAGAAAGAAGATTAAAAAGTCTAATTCCTGGTTTTTATGATTCCCCCCCCCCTTTTTCTTTATATCAGTAAGCCGTATCTGTACAGTCCCGTTGGAAATCCACTTTGATTTGGCTCATAAAATCAACTAACTAATCATTTTAATTTTTAGTAAAATAATGTGAATCCTCATATAATATAATTTCAGAAAAGAAACGAACAATCATTTATTTTCCCCAAAAGATAAATTGAGTGAATATAACTTACGGTTATAGAACAAGAATAATAGCTTCTTAGATTGCCCTTTAATCAATCATACACTTATTTTTCAAGAGGCTCATCTATTTTATTCCATGATTAATAATGTTCCAGCGTGAGAGCATTATTAGATCCCAGCAGGGGAGATCCTGAATGCTTTTAGCTGCTTTGGAATGGTCAGTTGGGGTTCATTATGGTCTGATATTGAACAATTTATAAAATCTTGTCTAAACATCTGCCAGCTCAGATAGGCCGATGTGTCTGAAGATGGGAAATTGCTGGACCAGTTGATATTGACAAACGGATCTCTCTCCAGTGGCTTTTTGTTCAGTGAAAATTAGTGGCCTCTTGCTCAGGTCTTGTTAGAAAGGGCATTTGAAAGTGATCTTAGATACTTCAGGCATCAGCCTTGGGAATGTTAACTGGATAAAGAGCCGTGCTAGTCTGGAGTCAGGAAATATGTTCTGATTATATAAAATAGGGGTAAAGGAAGGTGGTTTTCTTAAATACACAGAC
>NW_010556643.1:0-1837 GCF_000687285.1 Phaethon lepturus | reverse complement strand
CTGCCCGCCCCCCCCCCCCCCCCCCCCCCCCGCGTCGTATTTTACTCCCATAAAGATGTCTAACTGACTGAGAAAATCATGCGTTTTTCAGCTGATAGGGCAGAAATTAATGCTGTCATTCTGGAAAACTCTGGGATCCATCTAGCTATATATAAAACACTGAAGATATTTGCAGCTGAAGGCCTACTCATCTTCTTATGTTGTTTGTAGAATGATGCTTCTTTGCTCCTGTAACGTCCTGTTTTTCGCTGAGGTGAAATGCAATCGTATCTGCGTGCAGTCTGTAGCACAATTAGACAAACAGCTAATAAGTAATTCAGTTTTTTCCCTCCAATTTAGCATATGATGCAGATGCAAATATTTACTATAATAACCCTCGAAAGTCTTTACTGTGCACTTTAGGAAGACTTTACGGAGGGAATTTTATGTCGGGGGAGATGCCTGAACTTTCTTTTCCCCACTCCATCCGCCCCCACCACCCACGTTTTATGTTCCATGTCTCTGTTGGACACAACATGTACATTTCAACTGGTAAAAACCAAAAGCTGTGGCAGAGATTAAAAAAGGCTAACGACATTCCTTTGATGTTTATACGCCCAAAGACTTATAAAAGATTTCCATAATTTACCCACCCTTGCTAGTATTTAGACCTGGATTTCTTTCTGGAAAGAAAAGTAGAAGGACTTGGAAAACTCGCTTTTAAGTATTCACTATGTATGTAAAACCCAATGGACTTCTCTCATCCTCTGAGAAATTCACGAACGGTTCATGGATACAGATGGGCGACACCCAAACAATTTGGCAAATAAACTTTTTTTTTTTAAAAAAGAAATTAATGGGCAAGAACTGCATATTCAACGTCATTTGAGATTTAATAATCAAAATTGAAAGCAGGAGGAAAGTGTAGCCTCGCTAGCTTGTTGGCACAAACAATGCGATTATTTCAGTATAGCAAGAAAGAGGGATGAACGATAAAATGCATCACTTTGCGTACGGTTTATTTCATAACGATGCTAATCAGCCCGCTGGGATTAAAATCGCACACCCCTTTCTATATTTACTCCCTCTTCCCCCACCCCTCCCCTCCGCTCCGTGCTCGTTTGGGAGCGCGAAAGACAAACCCTCCCCTCTTCGGGGCCAGAGGTTTCATTAGAGCTGATTTATTGAAATTCAGGCTTTAATCTCAGGTGGGATCCCGGAGGAATTGGCGCTGTCGTCAAATAGGAAGAGGGTCGCTTTCCACTTTGCACTTCCTGGGCTGCTTTTTTTCCTCGCTCCCTGCAAATGTCAACATTTGTTCTCAATAAGAGAGTTATTGTTTCAGGAAAGCTGCTCACCAACTGCCTTGGAGAGCGGAAAAAAAGCGTCGCCCACCTTTGTTTGGCTGGAGACTGGGGGAAGGGATGGGATCGGAGGTAGCACGCAGCCCAGGACATCAGCGGACAGACAGACAGACGTGGGAATTGCTCCTGCACACCAGTTCGCTGCTGGAGGAGAACGGGCCCGGCTTAAGGGGAAAGTTAATATGAAGCGCAACGGGCGCCTGCGTTTTGCTCCCCGCGCTATTTGCATCTTAGCCACCGACGTGCTCAGCCCCCATAAGAGAGAAGGAGACTGCAGGGAGGAAAAAAAAAAGTAACAAAACCAGCAACAGCAGAAAAAGAGGACTGCCTTCCCAGACGTCCACACGCGGAGGAGGTCTCCAGGTTTTGGGGTGAAGGGTGATTTTTCAGGTAAAGAAACAAATTGCAATGGGTACTGTCTGATTTAGCCCTACCTGACGGCACCCACTTCCCTAATGGGCCGCTAATTAACTCCCGACGGCGGGGGCCGGCAG
>NW_010556642.1:0-4951 GCF_000687285.1 Phaethon lepturus | reverse complement strand
GGGCTTTTCCACGCACCGCGAACCTCCTCGCGGCGCGGGGGAGGAGTACGCGTTCCCAGCGCCGGAAGGACAGCGCAGCCAGCCCCGACCGCGCCCCGCTTGCCGTCGCCCTCGGAGCCCTTTCTGTCGCCCGCACGTTGTTCTCCGCGCCCCGGACAGATGCCGAGGTGCTTTTGTTCAGATACAGAAATGCCCCGGTTCTGACCTCTCTTGCGGGCGGGTTGTCTCCTCTTGCAAATCATCCTCTGCCATTTTGAACTACCCAAAGATCTGGCAGTCCACGCAAGTGCAAAATAGCCAAGGCGTTCAGGTGTCCGGAACAGTGCCCTCTCCAACGGGCTGTATGTACGGATTTCATTAAATTCTTCAAAGCAGGGAAGTGAAGAAGCGAGGGTTCACCACGTTTTCTCAGCAGCAGCAAGCGGACACCAATGCTTCACCCTGTACTTAAACCAGAGCATCCATTTAGGATCTCGGCTCCTTTCAGGGATGGTACCTCACCCCTCCATCCCCGATCACCAGATCGTTTCTCCTCCAGGCCCAACTCATCCAAAAGCCGCGGTTTCAGTCGTGCCGGCTGCGATCTGGGGAGCCTTGTGACAGCCCCGTGCTCGCCAGTGGCGTTTTGACGACGTTTCCGTTGAGTCGGACTCTTTGCTCCCAGTCTGCCAAACTTTGTTCTCTAGGCACAGATTTTTCTCTCCAGTTAGTCTTTTCCAAAAATTAGTTTGCTGCTACGAAGACATTAGATCCGGTTTATTCAAAATCTTCAGGGTGTAATTCTTCCCACAGGGGTTCTTCACGTAACGTTCTTCATTTAATATTCTCCTGAAACCCCAAGCCTATATTTCTCTTGCTCTTCCTTTTTCTGCAGCACTTGTTTTTCCACTGGTAATGTTTAACTCCGTCGGTGCCATATACACCCTCAGTGCCTTTGCTTTTCTGCATCTCTGTAAATAGGTTTTTCTGACATTTCTGAGGGCACCTGCATCCTGCTTTTGCTTTCCCAAGCCAGCAAACTCCTCTCAGGTGGGCTACGTTGTGGGCTGTAGTAGCCAGGTCTACCTGGGCTGAAGCCCAAAGCCCTTTACAGATTTTAAATGGTGGTGAATATAGCAATCCACAACAGTTTTCTTTAAGAAGAAGAAGAAAAGAAAAAAAAAAGCCTATTTTTAAATAGGAGGGGGAAAAAAGGCACAGCACAGGAGAAAAATGCCTGCTTTTTGCTCCACACTTTACACAGCCCATCGCAGACAGGTTCTACATTACCCTGTCCGTAAAACAGGCAATCCTTCCTACCCAGATGGGTATTTTGGAGGGCAATGCTTATAAACCCCAGATTCTCAGTAAAAGAAGATCAGTAAGGGAATTTTTCCTCTTTCATATACATGAAGTTGTAGCGTTAGCAGATTAGTTACACGGGAACAGGAGCAAAATCAAAGGAGGCAAAGCTAAACCCATCAGGTGTGTACACATAGGCCTGGGCAGGTATATGCTCTACGAAGAGCATGGGAAAACTATGCATGAAGAGCAGAGTCTGAAGGCAAGATGAGCAAACGTCAGGCAGGACCAAACCAAACAGAACATGCTGAACGCCGTCTGAGATGGCTCAGAGCCACACGGAGTCGGAGATTGAGATTTCAGCCCCAGAAAGACAGATGCAAAGGATAAACTGCAAATCTGAACCTCTGGATTTTCAGTGAGGGTTTTCCTACAGTACCAGCTCTAAAATGCTTCTGCAAAACCTACTTTAACACCGAGTCAGCTGACTTTGGCCATCTGTCTCTCTCTGTAGTAAATGATGAAGCTCTTTTTTTGAGGAAGGATATCTTGGTTTGATGATGTTCTCGTTTGTTGAGTTTTGTAAAAGAGAGATTGGTCATTTCATACATCCAGGAGTCAGCCCGAATTTCAAACCCACAGCGTGAGGGAAGTCAAATGTGATGTCCTAGCATTCAGACTTCATCCAGAGTCAAATTGTCAGTTTTAAGCTTTGACACCACAGAAAACAAGATCTCAAACAGTAAGGCCAAAAAAAACCCCAAAACCAAACCAACAACCCCGCAAACCCCCACAAAAAGCCGTTTAAAGGAATGAAGGATTAACACCAATACGCAGCTTAGAGCAGTTCAGCAGAAGCAGTATTTTGGTCCAGCATATTATCAGATATATTACATACAGTTCCTGTATCTGACTTTCAGCATTCCCAGTGTGTCTAGATCTCTGTCTAGAGATTGAAAAAGGCTTCTTTTTTTCCCCCCCAATACCTTTTCCTATATAAATGTGGAAAAGAGCACAGTCCTGATTTTCTCAAACCCAGAAGGGCAGCGTATTTAATCGCTCATTTTCAATCTTTGAAGACCAGCATGAATAACACCATTGTTGCGCACGTATCGGTGCCCAACGCTAGGGTTACACCACTTTTGGAAATAAGTAGCCTTCGGATTGCCCCCCCCCCAACAAGTATCATGTTTAGTCTTTTTTAAAAGGCATAACAGCATACCAAACACGCGCTAGAAAACTAACGTCGCATCACTTCAGCTTACATTCAGGATCCAGAAATATTAATTTTGGCTAGCTAGCAAACAGGTAAAACACTACCATTCCTCCACGTAAACAAAACAGCCCAGCCTCTGCCATTTGCTCTATCTCCTTGCATTTATCAAGTTTAAACTAACAATGGGAATACTGAAGAAATCCAGCGAGGAAACACAGAGCTATTGAGCTGCTACGGCCTATCGAGGATTCTATCAATCTTAATGTCTAATGCCACATTCTTCCTTACTTAGATTTCAACGGATACGAGAAAGAGTTGAGCAAATTTTATGTAATTGCAGTGCACTCAAGAGCTTCAGAGGAGACTGCATTTCACATTTAGTTACTTTACAAGGCACAGACTAAAAGTACAGCGTGCTTACAGTCACCTGCATCCACCTTATCTGAGCGTCAGGACAATCTCAGTGCTTCCGTATCGGTCACGCAGCATTATCTGACCTTCGGTTGTAATATCCAGAAAAGAAAAAAAGAAGGGAAGGAGGAAAAAAAAGACAAAAAAAGAAAAAAAAAAAAAAAGAGCCCACAGCGCGATCCTTACCAGCACACTTTACTGGATCTTTAGGCGAAACTCATGTTACCGCATTATGGCTGGTGACAACCAGCTCATCAGAGGGAGGAGTACGAAAACTAGCAAAGCTGCTTTTCACGTGAGACAAATTACTCGGTCTTTATTTGCACTGAGAAGCGCATGTTCATGCTAGTTCTCCTATTTGAATTCAGCCAGGATTAGTCATATGATTAAAACACTCAAAAATCTGTTCCTTGCTGCATTTCTGGCAGCTTTAGCAATAAAACCACCGGGATTCTTTAGCAGTAGAAATGATTATGATTTTTCTTCTCTGTGGATAATATTCTCAAGTGTGCTTAATGACTTTCAGCCTATTGACCGGTCTAAAAGTTCGCCTCTGAGATTTTTGCCCAGGTTTTTAAGGGTATTGTAAAATTCCTTAGGAATACAGATGGTTTTATAAACGCTGCCAAGTAGCAACTTGAAAATCTGACCCTGAGAAGCCCATCTTTTACCGAAAGTGAAAAGAACTTTAGCCATCACCTCCCTTCCCTCGTTTGGAAAAGGCACTTTGGTACCTCGGTGTCCCAGAAGTTCAATTTTTAACACCGTGAGTAGCCTCGTCTGCAGGGTGGCACGGAGCTGGCTGGCATGGCGAGCGCGCCCAGCTAACCACACGCCCCGGCACGGATCCTCCCCGCGCCGCTTTCGGTGGTCAGAAACCCGGGTCAAGGCTGTTGACACAATTAACGTTAAAGCCTTCGGCAGGCTAGGTGCCTTCTCATACATCCTCGTAACACCCCTGACGTACGCCAAGTGTGTACTTTACAGGAGAGCGAAGACAGAAAAAATTACATGGTGCAGAAATCTACAGGTTTTTACAGAATTTTACAGAAATCTGCAGAAATTTACAGAATTTATCAGAAAATTAAGAATTATCAGAAAATTTATCAGAATCTATCAGAAAATTAAAATTAAATCAGAAAATTACAGAATTTACAGGAAAAGGATAATTACCCCAGCATTCAAAACACTTGGTTCTGTGTTTGGTTTTACATTTTGCGATGGACAAACCTTTTTCAGCGCTACTTTATTAGCTGTGGCCAGAGGTCTGATTACTAGTTAATCCTAGGGAGTATCAGGGGTTTAAACAGCTGCTGAAGCTCAGTTCTGGAGGGTACTGGTGCAAGACGAGGCTATATACCATTAGCTCTGGTGCAGACAGATTGTGTAATCTGGCTAAAAGTGATGAATAAAGAACAAATAAGTTCTCCTAGAAGTCAGCGGCACAGAAATGACACTATGACTTGCGCTTTGGAGAAACAAATGGGACACAAAGATTATTACTATTTTAATGAGACCACACACGGATGTATTCTGTCGGGGTACTCCTTGGTGAAAAATGAAAGCAAGTGGTGAGAATAGAACAAAAATGGATTTTTTTTCTCTACAACGGGATTTTCCTGCACAGCACTCATCTATAGTTTATTTTCTGGAGAAGGTTTGGTTTTGTCAGACGGATCCTTTTGCTTCACTTTGCAACTGCCAGGGAAACCTGAGCATTTCTAGCCTAAGGCATCAGATAAATTCTTCCCTCTTTGATAGATGTTCACCTCCAGCTTTTGGACAAGGGGAAAAAAAAACCCCAAGAGAGTAAAGCCCCTGTGTCCCACGCTCCCTGTTGTCATATATGGTTCCCTGTATGTCATATACGATGCAGAGGGCCCGGAAACAGCGCCCGCGGAGCCGAAAGGTGACATCCTACAGCATTGCATTCAAGCAGAGGGGCCACAGGTTCCCTCGCGGCGCATCACGAGGGAGCGACCACAGGCAGAAATCGTCACTCGACAGACGCAGACGAGGCGCAGAGGCGAAGGGCGATGACCC
>NW_010556641.1:0-4786 GCF_000687285.1 Phaethon lepturus | reverse complement strand
CTTAGTTGCCAGCTGTGGTTAAACCACAACAAGAAGTTAATTCATACCATTATATGAACCAATTTCCCATTTTATCTACCTGCACCCAGGTTAAAACCACATGTTCTTTCGCCCATGCTTGGGCAAGCTAGGCCACCATCATTCCCTCTTATTTTTACCATACTATGTCTGAGTAGAATTTAAGATTTTATCTTAATCATCTTCTGACATTTGCCTTTGGTAGCCACCAGTAAGACTTGATAGCTTAACAGTTATCTGTTTATTAAAAAAGCCCATTCATCTGGGAAATGAATTATTTCAACTGGACATATTCAATATGAGCTTTGATGTAAACAGTAAATCCAGAGTGTTCAACAACACTAGTTTAGAGATCAATCTAATTACAGGCTATTAAAAGAGGAGAATATAGCTGATTGCTTTTCTAAAACCCTGTACAGATCAGCAACAGTTAACGATGATTTGATGGTTTTCTAGGAGTTTGGAACAAATACCTGGCTTTTAGTCTGAGAGCAATGCTGGACATTTCTGTTTGATGCTTGGGGGATTCAGCCAACTAACAGATACATTTGGTGAAGAATCTCATTCTAGTCATGCTCTCCCTTCCTAATTTCCCTTTTCACTGTTTTGTCGTCTTTGCCTGTTCCTCAGGGAACCAAGTGATTGATAGCCTAATCCAATGACTGTATTACAGCTGCCTCAACTTGGACTCTTTTCCTTATCATTAGCAGTTAGCCTATGGTTAAATTCACAGCTCACTGCTTGGTACAGCCCCTGAGATTTAAGGGTCTGGCCTTTAGAAAATATTTAACATAAAATTGAAATCTTGACATACTGAGAATTCAGTTCTCTGCAAGGCTTCTTTAATTAATCCAATGTACTGTACTATTGTTCTATATGAGGCTGTGACATGGTGAACTGTTACCCAAGCTCACAGAGATGTATAATTCTAAATTAAACAGTCACTTACATGTACCTACACTGCATTTGTTTCCCAAGTACATGTGCATGAATGTGAAAATTTAAATTCAATCTATAACAATAATAAAACACAAACCAATTACGCTTCAAGAGTAAAGACTTTTCATTCATTTCAAGCTTGGAATGAGCTTTTTTCAAAGTAAGAGGAGGAGAAAACACAGCTTTGTTCAAATGCTGTGTCTAAAGACTCATGCTTCATTCTTTTTCTGAGACTCATTTAATCTTTTGGTGAATGAAATCAATTACAATCATTTTTAATCAACTACAAACAGCACCTGTGCTAAAAGTATAAAGCATTTCTTTGTGGGAAAGAAATTGGCTAAAAAAAGTGGAAAAAACATGCTTAGTTCTCTGACCTTATCTGGAGAATAATACTTATTTTTAAATAGCTATGGGAAGGATGTAGACCTTGATCTATGCTGTAAACCTTTGCCCTACTTCCAGTCAGTCGATGAGCTGCAAGCTTCTATGAAAATGGCAGCTGAGTCCCAGATGAAAAATTATGCATCTCATAAACTGCTATTCTGCTGAAATGTCAAGCTATGGCAGGGCTGTACCTCAAACTCAGCACTTGGCATTTTCCTTCTGTCTGCTTTGTTGCCATGAAGCAAACATGAACAGTGAGGATTTGTGTAGGGCAGGTAGCAAGCGAGCTCCCTGTCAAAAATCTATTATTAGGGCTCTGATCTCTCCTGCACAGACCAGTGATGGCAGAACACTAAGAGAAATCTGACTGCTGCAAGGACACCACAGAAAACAGAGGACTCTTTGTGGATCCCGACATAATACATGCAAATAAGGGCTTTTAATGGCTGAGCTACATTTAACAGAAATAATAAAACAGAATTAAAATTCTACTACAGCATATATTTGTTTTTTACTCCTATCCACATTGTTTTATAAATATATGTTACTGTAAATAGTCTTTAAATCTTGGTAAGTATTTATACTAAACAGAAGTGCCTATGCATACATACATTCTGTTTTGTTTCTGGTGATGGTCAGCTTTTCATTCATTTCTGTTGACCAAAACCCACACTGCACAGTCACTGAGAGAACTGTGATTAGGAAAGTGAAAGCTCTTGGGGTTTTTTTTCACTTTTCTTTTAATGATGTCATAAAACTAAAATTAAAAGGCAGCCCTCATTATTATAACTTCAACTTTTCCTCTTTCAATATAATTCATACATTTCAGATTAGAATATATACCCCTATTAATAACATCAATTATTCATATAATGTATACATTTTAATTTAATGAAGTAACACCTGCAAAGTGTTCCCTTAAAGTCACAATTGCTGTCTGACAGTGTTTTTTTGTAAAAAGAGACAGGTCCACTAACTTACTTCAAAAGTAACTAAAATTAACTGCCTCTGCTGGTTTCCAACAATTACACGTTCCCACATTTAATGACTGAATCTGCTATCTAGGTATATTCCTTCTGACGTCCCTTGTGGTCAGCCATGAAGTTATAACACCCAACTTTCTACATTTCTCTTGTTCTGGAAAACATACAAACACATGCACTCAAACATGCTGTGCAATATATTTGTGCAAATAATGCCAAAATACTACAGAATGCACTAATTGGACAAAGCAATAACAGCACATAGACATGAGGTGTTTGAACTACTGCTGTAAAATACTGCAAGATTTTTGCAACAAAGCATTAAAAGGTTACATAGTGAGTGCACCGTAGAGAGATTTGCTTTTAAACTAAGTTTTTTGCTAAGTCCAGTGTATGGTTTTATAAATTTATCCCCTAAGGATCTGGCTTCCAGACAAAAACAAAGAAACAAACAGATGACAAAGAACAAGAAACCACGGAAATTCAAACAGAAGCTCTGCTCTATTTTGCCTGCAATGGATATCCTATTGTGCTGCAATGTGATGTGTTTTATAAACACATCTGGAATGTGGAAGCACAGTATGAAAGCTCATGAATTTTTTTTTTTTTTAATTTTAAAATACATTTAAAGGAAACAAATCTTAGGGAAGCATGTAGCTGCTGCCAGTGTATCAACATTTCTCTGGGAAAGCTGGCATCTTATTCTAGTACCTATAAAATATGCATTTTCAAAATAATTTCTATTTATACAGACTAAAATATCTCATTCAGAGCCAGAGGTCATTATTCTTTGTGAGGATAAAAAAACCCCAGCATTATCTTCTTTTTAAGAAACAAATACTCTGCATTGCATGCATATAGGAAGAACTCGGGGTAAAAATCTCATGTATTCTATATTCTCAAACCTGAAATACTGCTGGGTCAATTCTAAAAAGCCCCTTAATGGAAATTGAACTATGTCTCTAATCCTGCAAACACGTATGACAGTTAATACAGCTTGGGAAGCCATATCTTAATTTTAGTATTTTTCTCTCAGCATAAGGGCTTATTTCCTTAACCATATTTTGGAGGCTTCACTAGGACATTTCTACTTTTTGAGTAATGGGCAGTTCCTGGAAACTTATAAAAAATGGATGAAGACTGGGATCCTCTAAGCACAATGTCTGCTCACGTAACGGGGCCACAGAAATCTGTAGAGCTACTGTAGCCCTTGGGCTCAGCTGAGGCTCCATGGTGCAAATTAGAAATCAGTTTTATTTAGAAAATAACAATTTGTCAAAACTAAAAGTGAAATTTTTCCTGAGAACACATTTTGGCACCAGGATAGAGGTATAAGGTGAAGAAAAACCAGAGAGATTTTACAACACTCAATAGTCAGAGGGTAAACTTGGAATCTGGGGGACCCAGCCAGGACCCAGGCTCACACCTGGGATTTAAACCTGGCTCTCCCAAGTCAGGCTCGTGTGCAGGTCAGCAGGCTGTGCTAGTATGAGTGTGTATCCTGTGAGAGCTGTTTCACTTTGTATTAATAATTCAATATTTGCAGGGAAGTGGAGGAGAGAGAGAGACTAATCCTACAGTCTAGTAGTCAAACACCCACCTGGGATACTGGGATCCTTCCCTGTCAAAACCACCCAACAAACAGGAGGGCAGGAAGGAGAAAGCAGCAATGCCTCTTACAGCTTAGCAATTTTCAGCTGATCAAATTAGATCAAAACAGGAAGGTCACTGCGCGAGCACTGGCTGGAAAGAAAACACTGACTGTGACAACTCAAAGCTAAACAGGGATTTTAAAGTAATCTCATTAAGTGTCTCCTTCTTTGAAAGATTTTAAAAAATGTTTTTAAAAAACAGAGACACAAGTCTGTTCTCAAAACATCTCAGGATCGGGCAGTGATGTTCCTAAACTTTTTTATTATTTTTATGTATTTTAGACAAACCGTAGGAAACTATTGGTCATGTAGTAATTTAAAAGGAATTAAAAAGAAATTCCCTTTTCAATGTTTCTCTTTTCTGGAAAAACAAATTACAAACCTCCTGCATATAGCTGCTTCTGCATGAGGCACGCAAGGAGAGGAGGAAAGAGGAGGCCAAGGGGAAGTCACATATGGAAAACGCTCTGCAGTACATGGCCGTGTAGTAGCACGTTTTTGAACAGTGGAGAACAGGGAAGACTGTAAGTCAAAATGTCAGGCTGCTGCTAGGACAGGGCGTTAACATGTTCATTATTTGCTCTTCGACGGAGACCTTCATCAAACTCAGTGGAGTGAGTTTGCACTCACCTGGAGAAGGCAACCCGCACTGCATTAAGAAACGTGTGGACACAGTGACTTTATAAATCCTTGAAGAATAGCTGTCCTTTAAGAGAACAGCTTCCTCGCAACGTGATCCGGTCCCTGCCATCATGCTGCAGAGTGTACCCAGTCGCTGCCAGGCCGCCGGCCCCCTCAGCACAGGCG
>NW_010556640.1:6766-17135 GCF_000687285.1 Phaethon lepturus | reverse complement strand
GTGTCGGGGCCGGTGCTGGGGTTGCTCCCCGTTTCACGGAGCCAGCCCCTGACAGGGTTTGCCCTCCCTTCATCCCGGCCGTGCCTCTGCGGCGTCCGCCGCAGCGCCTGAACTCGTGGACATGGCGCGCAGAGCCCAGGCTGCGGGTGTCCTTTGCTGTGGCCGCCGCTTCTGACTCAGACACGAGGTAAATAGTTTCTGGGACGGACAGCAGAATAGTTGGCTTGGTGAAACGGCGCTTGGCCGAGTGCGTAATGAGTTCAGTTCTGCTGCGGTCGCCTGCTCGGTGAATTGTGCTTCGTTGGTCAAAAAAGAAGCTTAAACTTCACATACGCTTTCAGAATGTGGTTTTATTTTTCTAAGGGAGCTCAGTGTGCTCGCTTGCTGGGTTTATTTTGGGTTACACTACCAACAAATCTAGTCAGCGCGAAGAATGAAGTATACTTTATTTCTTACTGTCCCCTTTTCAAGTTAACATAGCTGTAGTTGGTGCATCTTAACGTTCCTAGAAATAGAGGAGAGACTCAATTAAGCTTCCTGTAATACTTGACAGATTTGCTGTAAATGCTGGCTTTTCTGCTTAAGCTGAAATTTCAGTCATTGTCCCCTCAGCATAAAGACTGTCTGAAGGCTTAGTGGTCTTAAATAGGGATAACTGCGTATTAAAAATACCAAATCTGAGGATGGATATCTACCGATAAGGCTAGACGCCTACTGTCATCTAGTGATAAACGTCAGATCTTTTGTAAGAGTTCTGATCTTAAACACAGCTTATAAGAAAGTATAGAGCCTTACATTATATATATGCTAGGCTTTTAGTTCTTTCTCTTTTAAATCTTCCTGTCATTACTATTAAAATGGTCTGAAAGTGTGTGCTCTTGAAAGATGTCAGAATGAGATACCTGCAATAGGCAGATACTTTGCCTTACTGATACGGCTTGTTTATGGCAAGCGGTCAATAAAAGGAAGAGATGGCTCTACTCCCCCTATGGCCCAGCGCTGTTCATCTGAATCCAGCATTTAATGCTTAGAATTTGTCCTGTTTATATGTTCTTGCCCTCGCTGAATTGACACAAGTGCTTGCCGTCTTATTTGCTCATGATTCCCAACTTTTTATTACACTGCTGCATGCCTTTGCAGTTCGTCATGATTCCTTGTCTGCCAAATTTGGTTGGTAAGAGTGCCCTTTAAGTCTGATTCTGGAAGGAGTTTCCATGTGGCTCGTCATCTTAATCAGACATTTGCTCATAGTTTCTAAAAGAATCGCCTGCCTTGCTGTAGACATGGCTTATTTTAGAACAGTATTTCTTAATTGTCTTAAAATTTATGTAGGGAATTAAATATGGTGAATATCTGGACCAGAGTTACTAAATAATCTTAAATTACTAGAATTCTGAGATGAAGGAAGATGTTTGGGATTTTTTTAGATTAAAGTTCTGCACTGATTTCTCAAAACCACTAAAGTTAGTGGATTTAAGCCATATATAGCTCAGTCCAGAATGTGGTTGGTTGGTCCTTTTCCTGTCTGACGCTCCTTGGATCTTTGTAATACACATTTGAAAAGATCTTTGAGGAGGAAGAAAGAATTCTATTTTTCCCCCAAAAGGACAATCTTTAAAAATAGTGCCTTTATATATGGGATAATGTTTCTATATTCGGTAGCAACGCCATATAAAGCAGTTGATCCTAGACAAAAATAAAATGTTTTGACTGAATGACCTTGCTTATTTTTCCAAGCGGCGGTGGTTATATGCTCTCACAGGGGTTTGGTTAATACAGATTTTTATGTTTGTATGTAGCATAAGGATCCCGTTGGATAATGGGAACTTGCCCATGAGGAAGATATTTGGTCCTTTGCCCTGCTATTTATGAAGGTATGGGATGATCTTGTATACCTAGTCATGTTTTGTTAGCTTTGTAAGATGATAGTTGTTTCTGTATCCTTGGAGGTCCAGCCTATTCATTACATTAGAAATGCTAGAAAATTAAATTTCCCTTTTAGGCAGGTTGTTAAAGGTTCCTTTGTTATTTATTTTAAAAGATGGGGGAATAGGACGGAGAAGGGGAAGAGAAGAGATGGCTTTGTTAAGGATTTAATCTTCTCAGCCAGAAGGTTAAGAAGTCTGCCTGTCTGCATCTGACTGGCATTACTACAAGCTGGCGATGCAGTAAAGTCATCCAATTCTGAGATACCTCTGTTGAGCTGCATAATTGAAGTGAGTGTGTCCTCATTACAGAGTAATACTTAAGCTACACACAACGTTATATTAGTCATAGGCAGGGAATATAACCTCTTTTCCCCTTTCTGTTCTTTTTTTCATTAAAAGCTACACTTCCAGCAGGACCCAGGCGATGAACTTAAGCTGTGGAGGCTTTAGCTGATGGGAAAGTGGGATAAGCTATCAGCCTAATTACAGCTTTGTCTAGCCCTGATTTGTTTAAGGGTTCCTTTAGCCAAAAGACCCTCAGAAAAATGGACCCTAAAATTCCTGGTGTACTTATGACAGTGTGTTCAGGAATTAACATAGAATAAAGTCGGGTGGGGATTTATCTTTCCCTGAGTAACTCTGAAGTTGGTATGCTTGTTTTGGAACAGACTCCGAGGCTAGATGGAAATAGGGTGTTTCTTGCTCTGGAATAATAGTGTCCATACATGGAGTTATTTAGAGGCTACTTTCTCTATACAAGCCACAGGTCTTTAAAACATAACAACAAAAAACCTGCCAGCTCTCGGGGCTTTTTCTTTTTCTTTTTTTTTTTTTTTAGTGTCTCATGGAATAAGAAATGACTACAGGTTAACATTCCCTTCCCTTGCTCTTGTTGCTTCTGTAGGATTGTATTGTTATTTTTTCAGATACTTCATTTGCCTCAGAAGGATCTTAGGTTCTCAGTAAACTATTAATATGTATTAGCTAAAAAAAAGGCACAAGCCTAAAGATTTAAGTCCTCCTCCACTGAAATTTGTGAATGTATAACCGACTAGCAGTGTTTTAAAAGTAGTTTCCAGCAAACCACTTAAGAAAGGGAAGGGAGTATGTATTGCATCGCCAACTTCTACCAGAAGATGAAGAATGTCATTCTGGGTTTTAACAGGGCTTTTTCTGTCCTTAATCTGTGAAGATGCTGATCCCTATGTTTTGTCTGAAAATAGGGTAGAAGGATTCTTTGGGAAGCCCATTTATGGTGAGGTAATTGGAAATCATAATTTATCTGCTTAGCTCCAGCCTTCTGGTTCTCATTTAGCAACCTCAATTCCAATAGCATTATCTGAAAACCACACAATCTAGCAACTGGTACTGGGATTAAAGAGGCTTTTCTCAGTAAGGACTTTAAAACCTGAAGGAATTGAATGATACTAGCCCAAAACAGGCAAGAACAATGTTTAAACTTAGAATGTGCTAACATGGTTTTGCTGTCTTCACAGATTTAAGTTATAGTTTAGCATTGTCTTGTAATATGATTAATAGCGTAAGTACTTCTTTATTTAGGGTGAGCAGTGGAAATGATCCTGCTGGTAAGTCTTGCATTTAAACATGGTGCAGCTTTTGAGTGTTGCACGAAGTCTAAGGACGGGACTTCTATGGAGCTCCCCAGTTTGCCCTGTCCTTCCAGTAGCATCTGAGCATTGGGCTTAATGATTTCTTTTAAATGTGGGCAGCAGTTTAGCAGAACGTACATAGTGTGCTAACGCATTGTTTTGTTGGGAAGTGTTACCACATCCAAGAACTCTTAAGAGTTAACATTGTGCGTGGCATTTGGACATATTTCCCCAGGGGTCTCTTTAACTCCGTGTTCTTCCAAACAGAGGCAACGCCTTTGCGTTTCACCTGATGGAAAACAGATCCCTATTACAGGGAACAACAATAGCGCTGATGAAAAGTAGCTGCCAAATGCCACCACTTTCACTCCAACCGCACAATGAAAATGGGGGGAAAAAAAATCAACACAAGAAACCTTAGCAGCTTCCTGGGGAAGTGGTCTGTGCCAGTCATTGCCAAAAGAAAACAGCCCAGAAAGTGTTCGGTCTGGCCAAGGGATTGCCCTGTTCTTGTTCCTCGCTGTTCCCCGGTGTGCCGTTCTTGGGGAAATCCGCAGGCGAGGCTCTGCCTCCAGCTGCACGCATGGAGAACGTGTGTGATTTTAACCACTTTGAGGACCTGTGCGGTGGTTGGCAGGGGTCAGAGCCACATGGATGTCCCTTTCAGTTCATGTGGCAGGGGCTTGACAGCGCAGCGAGTCTGGCCTTAGGTTTCCTGCAGCTGGTTCAAGACGGAGCGTTGGTTTGATGTAAAGTTACCGTACTTATTTGAATGGGCTAAGAAAAAGGGTTAACTTCATACAAGCAGGCTTTGCCACCTAGGTCAGATTGTCACTATCCCACTGCTGGGAGGAAGCTTGGTATTAAACATAAAACCAATGCAGATCCCTCCTTATGTGTCCTGATGATGAGCCATCATGGCTTACGCCCAGTTCAGGTTGAATTTCTACTAGCAAGTGATCCAGCAGTGCACTGATCCAGTCTTAATGATGCTGAAACCAAGGCTTGCAGATCAGGTTGGTTAGGTTTCTGCTCCTTCACACCAATGGCACTGTCAGTAGCCTTGAGATGAGTTTGAGGAAGAGAAGGGAGTAAGACAGGAACAGATGCATAGGTTGCCAGCTCAGGGATGGGCAGAAAAGTTGAGGTAGATCAGCCAACTGTGTGAAGTTAAAGCGAATGCATAAACTCCCCAAATAAAGTGATTTGAGTTTTCTGTAGCTTCATCATCTCTGCTTTCTAATGGCTGCAGGAAAATCATCACTGTGTCAGTATTTAATGGCTTGCTGTGGGAGCTGTTCTTTTAGACTATACTCAGTTTTTCTTATTTTTTTAGGATTAAAATCAGTGTTTAATAAAGTCTTTTGGATATACAGTGGAAAGATACTCTGTGCTGACAGCACGCCTTTTAAAATCTCTTTTCATAAGAGAAACCAAACTGTCTGTGTACATACTTGTTCTGTGTGCTTGCTCTTTTACTTAAAAGCAAGAACACCTAAGGGACGTGATCTCCAACAACTCGTGTAGCAAATTAGTGTCTCACTCGGGAAGGGACCCACCCCACGCTGCTGGTTTCTAGTCTTCTACAGAACCTGGTATCCCTAGTGCAAAAACTCAAGGCAGCTTTGCTACTTACCTCTGAACTTGAGAGAGGTGCTGAGCTGTAGCAAACTATTTCAGCGGTTGTTGAACCATGCTGGAAAGGATTACAACAGATACTTTGCAAGACTGTAAGACTCTGCCTGTGAAGTCCTTTAAAATGTGAAATACAGTATCTGTCTGGGGGAAAATAAGCCTTTTTTTCTTGCTCTGTTACATACAAATTACAGAGTAATAAATTTTTTATCTAAAATACCATGGTCAAGTAATAACTATGACAGTAATATAGACAGTGTAGTAGCTGAGCAATTTAATGCTCTTTAAGACAAGGTGCGGGTTTTCAGAGCATTATCCCATCTCCACAGTCTTGTAGACTAAAGAAACCTAGTGCTTAAATTTTTTTTTTGCAGGGATTTGGTTTTCTGAACCACTCTATTTCTCCTCTGGACTTCCCTCAGTTGTTTCTGTCCAGCGCCCCAAGCCAGCGGGATGTTCCAGTTGATACCTTGCTGCTGCCGAGGAGAGCAGATTTCCTCCCCAGCCCCTGCTGTTATGTGTTATGCTTCTCTTTTTAATAAACTCCAGATTGTCATTTGCCTTTTTTTATTTTTTTTTAATAGTATCAAGTGTTGGGTCAATTTATTGTCACTGTAACCTTGACATACTTTTCTGCAGTACTGCTGCAGGTCTGGCATTCTTCCTTTTGGTTTTGTGCATTTGAGGATTTCTTTTAAGGTCCAAATGTGGTTCTTTGCACTTGGCTGTATTGAATTTCATCTTACTGATTTCTGAACGTTTCTCCAATTTATTGCGACCAATTTCTCCACTTTATTACAGCTCAGCTCTTTAGGGTGATTCACACTCCTTTGCAGGTTGGTGTGTCTGCAGTTTTGTTAAGACTGCTTGCTGGGTTTTGACCCTAGTCAGTAGGATAAGCACTGAACGAGTGTGTTTTTTCAAGAAGCTCTGCACCCGTGTTACAGGACCTTGATCCAGAAGGAAGAGGCTTTTCCAGTTTGCTCTGTCAAAAAGTATTTTATATTTGAGTTCTGTTGGATTTACTGCTTTCCTCCTGCTTGTAGAATAGAAGGAAAGAAGGAAAGTACATTGGTCGACAGAGTTAGATTTTGGAAAGTCCATCTTGGTAGCTTATTGCTTTCTAATTTTCAGTTGCCTATTTATGCATTGTTTAGTAATTAGTTTCAAAAGCCTTTTGGGTGTTGAAGGTAGGCTTATGGCCATGTAGTTCACCAGTCACTCTTTTCTCCCCTTTTAAAAAAGGGTATTGTCAGCTTACTCCTGAGATTTTGGAAAGGCAAAAGCCTTTCAGAAATCCTCCAAGGTGCTTGGTCTTTTTCTGAACGATTGCTCCAGCTTGTTACCTAAACACTGTAGGATAAATTTCCTAATCTGTCAGAGGAACAAGAGCAACTTCAGGCAAAGGTTATAGACACGTAATAGCTCCATTGTCTGGGAATATAGTGATTCAACACTAGTGTGACTAATTTCTGTTAAACAATCTCCTCTATCCAGCTAAAGCACCTGAAGTGAGTTCCTTAGAGTGAGAGGGAAAGCTTGATAGATTTTGACAAAGCTCTCTCTCTCAAAAAAAAAAAAATCAAACCCAAAACCAGCCAAAAACTGAAAAGAAATGCAGCTTCATTGACAAGATGGCTCATTGCAGATTCGAGTGACTGTCGTGCTCCACTGACGATTTGTGTGTGGAGGAAGGTCTCTGCAACAGAGGTAGAACGGTTTGAAATTAGTCATTGCAGCTATTTCAGATGATTACCTCTGTTGTTTCTTAAAAAAAAGAAAAATCCCTCAAATATACTGCATGGAAGGTCGTCTGGGCAGTCAGCCTATTTCCAGACTGGTAATATTATGCGTGTTGCTTTCTTTGATTACAAATAGCAAAATTTGCAGATGGGCTTAACTGATCATAATTTAGTTCTTTATTTTCCTATTTGTTCTGCTAGCAACTACATAAGATTTCCAAACATCTAGATACATTCTACCTGTGAATGTCTAAGTACACATCTAAATGTAAGAGAATGAGAATCTTTCTGTGTATATATACCAATGCTATAAAAATAACATACCAAACAAATACATCAGAATGCTAACCAGTAATTATTGCTTCAAAAAACCTTGAGGTGGACACAGAGCTGGTATGTCCTCTGTCATTTTATTTTGGTAAGGGGTGCTAAAGGCTTGCCTGCTCAGCACTGAGATGTGCTGAAGTGAGCCGTGGGAGGAGAACGGTCTTGTGCTGGGGACCGAGGATACCACGGGGGCCTGGTGAGCCGCTGAGGGCTTGCTAATGTGTCAGTCAGAATGGTGTGAAATGTCATGACCGAGAGGGGAAAGAGGGACTCCCGACGTTTTAAGCGCAGGATTTCCTTTTTCAGAGCGCGAGTCCGAGTAGGACAGCGACAAACTGCATTTTGGGGCAAGGCTTATTGAAGCTCCTGACGGCAGGAGGGGGCTGCCTGCGGGTGCTGGTGCTGCTGCCTCTGCTGAAGGAAGTGGAACAGATGTC
The DNA here is from genome assembly GCF_000687285.1 of Phaethon lepturus. NCBI lineage: Eukaryota > Metazoa > Chordata > Aves > Phaethontiformes > Phaethontidae > Phaethon > Phaethon lepturus. The sequence continues at coordinate 9,456 of NW_010556640.1, read as the reverse complement.
ACTTTTAAGAACAGATTATGCAAAGAAAAAGTCCAAATTTATCTTAGAATGTTGACCCAGATGGGAAGCTGAGCTACAAAGCCCCAAGACCAGCTAAAGGCTGAGGGAAGAAGAGCATGAACTTTGCAGCTGCCGTGTTCCCCCTGCGACCTTCCAAAGAAGATGGGCTGAACTGAGTGGTGTGCCTACCCTGTGAGCCAGCTGCATCGTATGCGTCATATGCCTGTCTGTACATCATATACTGGTCATATGCTCACTCTGACAGTAGAAGAAAGTACTTATGTTTGGTCGGGTTTTTTTTCCCCAAAGGTAAGTTCTTCTTGCTGCGCATAAAGGTTTTGCATTGTTACTGTTGGCTACAAGTCCAGCTGGCAAGTATAGGGTGAGTATTTCTGTCTTTTGCATGCATTTAGGCTTGGGAAATACAAATTGGAAAAGCTGTAAAGTTTAATATTTTCAGTCCATTAAAAGAGGTAGAAGAGACACCTTCACTTTCTGGATATTCCAGAGAGAATTAAGGAGAAGGGAAAGAATCAAAGCAGGTTTTAAAGTAAATCTAGCTAGAATTAATACTTCCTTTGTTCGTATATTGAAAAATAACTTCAGGATGCCTAGAGGTGCAGATGCTTGTGCTGCACATCCAGTGTAAATATATTTAGCTGATTAAAAAAAAAAAGCTATTTTTATGCATTTTTAAACTGCACTGGAATGAAAATCAGAATTCAGTTCACACAGATTCCAAGTACCATTTTTAATTGAAAAAAAAATTTTCTTTTGAGATTTTCTCTTGTAAGAGGGGAAAAATAGTACTAAACAAATATTTTTATCCCTGTAATTAGCTGAATACAGGTAGATGTATGTATAACCCTGGTTATTAAATTGTGGCAGAAAATTTTCTGTAAATTTTTATATTTTTTGCTAATCAACATACTTAATGATAGCCTCACCAAGTGAAGATTTGTTTTAAGAAGATGGTGTTACAGAAATTTGAATAAAGTATTTGTTAAATTAATCCACCTTGGGCAGTGGTTTAAAATCGAATAATCTTTATGTCTGAATCAAATTTATTGCCGTTAGGACAGAAATAGTTTTCTTTGCGCTCTCACCTTTCAGCCATTGACATTCAATATTAGCTCATCTGATTGTACTGTAAGTTCACAGAAGATTTGAAGTATAAAGGTAAATACTGTTTCCTTATTTGCTGTAGTGTCTTCCTACTGCTATTTATAAAAATAAAAGTACATCTCTGACTAGGGAGGTTCTGTTTACTTGATGAAATTTTATTTTGCTATGGATTAGATGTTCTTTTAATTTTTTTTCAACTGCATAAAGGTTCTTTGGTTTTAGGATGGTTAATGTTACTGTTACAGTGTGTGAGCCATTCTTCTATGGTTTTTGTGCAGTATCAGAATCTCTTCACGCTATAATTTTTTTAAACTATTTTTGGATAAAAGGCTGAGGTTTTCTTGTATATTCATAGGGCTGCTCTGCATACCATCATGACACAATCTGTGTGATCAAAGGTGCATTTTTAAAGAGTGCTTTTATTCTGTTGACATATGCATAGACTTCTGCGTGCTGAGGATGTTATTTTGAAGGATGTTGCCTGAAGGATAACTCATGAGGCCGTGTAATATCTGATTTTATGAAAGGGAGATGGCTCCTCTCTGTGGTGATGAGTGGTATTGGTTTTTAGAGAAAGCCACGTAGAAAATTTCCATGTAAGGGAGGCTGCTGGGGAGAGATTGGCAGCTACGATGTCTTTAACTCGAAATGCTTTTCTAGTAGCTGGGATGATTAAAAAAGAAAAAAACAACCTGAACTGGTCTGAAATGCGGTTATGCTAGCTAACAGAGATCGTAACTAAATTTTATAAACCACATACTTTACTTACAAGCTTTTTTACAAAATATGAGAAAATATTTGGGTCTGATTCATAGTCTGGTGTAAAAAATATATTTTTCTTAGGTAGTGAAGTACAAGAATGCAGGGAAATAATTCAGCTTTCAATTAGTTTGTGCTGAAGAATTGCATGCTGAATGAAATGACACGGGCTGATGTCTGGATGTGGATCTATGTTTGCCTTTTGCACTAGAAGTTTACTTTTTCAGTAGGGTGTGTGGCATTTATAGGCACATTCTGTGCATATACATGTAGATAGATATTAGCACCAACCACTTTTTCAATTAAAAGAGTTTTAAATATCTTAAAAATCTGCTGATTATTTGTTGGTAATTTCATATATATAAAAAAAAAATATATACAGTGTAATAACCCTATGGCATCTGGTCCTGCATTGAGGATGCTTTAGTTTGCTGCTCTGGCAGGGAGCATTGTTTCTTTGGGTTTTTTTACTCCCTCATACAGATTTTACTCTGAGAGCTCATTAAATCAGAGGCTAAAACCATGGCTGAAATCACAAGTGGTTTTAGTTCTGATGTGTTCAGGGACCTGGTCTCCTTCAGTGGACTAGTGAGTGTCATTTCTACATTTCCTTAAAGTGCCTCATAAAACAAGGTCGTTAAATTTAACTCATCTGCGACGTTTCAGAATTCAGCTTCTCTGTGCGGCAGAAGTGGCAGCTTCCTTCACGCCTCCCGCACCACAGCCCGTCTGTGCTGTGTGTGACACGCTCAGCAAACTACTGCAAGGCTGGTTTTCACTCGTCTCCTTTTAGGAATGAGCTAGAC
>NW_010556640.1:0-6735 GCF_000687285.1 Phaethon lepturus | reverse complement strand
AAAGAGTGTACTTTTTTGATGTTTAAGATTGGAAGTCCTGTTAAGTCACGCCTGTTCTCAGCTGGAGTCTTTATTTTATGAGATATTCTACCTAAGAGAGATGGCTGGTGTTACATACCTGTTGTATATCATTACCCAGGCAAATAAGCCATGTAAGCTGAGGAAGAAGTTTACTGAGTTATGGAGCACTGTGTAGCACAGTTTAAAAGAACTCAAATTTTAAATGATGTATTAGTTTAATCTTCAAAATTAATGTTCACTACGAAAAAAGAAAGTTGTGTTTTACCTCTTGGTAAATGATGCATGGCATTTGTCCTCAAATAAAAATAGAGAGAGAAAATTAAAAATAGAGAGAATAGAAAGTTTGTTAGCTCTGCTGTTGGTAAGTTGGTAAGCTTGACAAGGCAAATATTGGTGGAGAGGGAGAGCATATCTACTGAAATCGACCTGATTGACAGTAAAAATAAGTATCATGTCTTCAGTGCTAGGGTACCTCTTGGATAGCTCTCCATCCACAGCAGTAACCCAGAAGTTTTTAAATCTTGTGTTTTCTTTTAGTACTGAAAATGAATTCTTTATTAGTGAGCAACACAAAAAGCTTTTGGGCTTGCCAGTTGGGAATTGTTAAATTAAAAGGTTATTTCCAGAACACTTGTATCTTATCAACTGAGCACCAGAAGCAATTAAATCTTTACCAGTGCCCTGGAGAGAACTGCCTGGAATGGAAAAGATCAGATATTTTTCAAGATGTTGAAAGGCTTGTGATTCTCAGAAAAGACCCATTTAAGAATAGTTTATGACCGTTGTACTTATAAACTCGCTGCCATAAAAGGAATGTGCTGTATGTTGGCGGGCTACCAAGTCAGGGAAAACGAAAGTGTGGCTCAGTGCTATTTTAGTGCATTGGATCTGGTAGGAGTGGTAAAGGACGTGGGGGGAAATCCCAGCTGACCTATATTTACTCTTCTTTGGGAAGTACTGCTGGTCGTAACTGTTGGGAAACAATCTGCAAATGACAGACATGTGAGCACTTCCAAGGCTCAGAGACTCGCTGGCTTCTGCCCTTAGCCAGGGTTCCTCTCTCGTCCCAGGCTTGGGGGACTCCTTGTTTGTCCAGTCTCTCCCTCTCCTTGGGGTCTCTCCGCTTTTTCTCGCCTCTTTGCGATTCCACTTTTCCTGTTTCACCTGTTGCCTACAAGGCTTCCAGTGTCTTGTCCCTACGCTAATGAAATCTTCCATTTTACACCCCTCCCTAAAGACCAAGACAGAGTCCTTTGAGCAAGGACCCTCTTAACTTTTGTATTACTTATAGGAGAATTAATTAACTCCCTCCTCCCTTTGTACTCAGCACAGTACGGATGTCCTCTTCATCCCCACTGTACAAGGTCATGTCCTTTGGCTGTTTGGTGGGGACTGGCACCTCTGCCCTGCTGTGTGCAAATGCTAAGTAGTAAAACAAGGAGAATTCAGCCTTGCAGTTCTCTCTTCCATGTTAGCAGTTGCAGAACAGGGAGGCATTAATGCGCTTTTGCCCCTCTCCCCTTTCAGGAGGATACAACCTTCAAAAACCCCTTTGATTTTATTGTCCTCTCACATCTCAGGCCTTTTTCCTTTGGCCCTGGCACACCTCTGGGCTTTAGTTACACCAGCACACCAGCCTCTTTGTTGCCAAACTGGTTTTTCACTAGCTAGAGAGGGGAGCAATGCAGTGGCCAGTTCAGCATGCAAAAAGGGGTATTCCTGTAAAGGACTGTGAGCTTCCCATCTTTGGCAGCTGCTGCTAGAGAGAATGTTAACTCAGTTCGGTAATTAAATGAAAATTAAATACAGATCTTTGTTCTCTGCTCAGATGTAGTGGGATTTTTTTTAATAAGTATAAATAATTTTTCTATTCTGGATAACCATTCTAATTTAAATGCAAACTCACATTCGTAAGGAGCTCTACCTCCTTAGTAAGCATATTTTTTTCCTCAACAATTGAAATCAGTGAAATTATCCTGAATTGTGCACAAAGGTTTCAGAATCTGGTTTGTTTTCCAAGTTTTTAATGGTTATTTTATTGGAAAGATAATTGTTTTAGCCTGCGCGGTAATCTAAAATCTATTGTGGGAATTTTGTATCTCCTAGATGGAAGTGCAAAGTCTGTGTCATAAAACTTGGGCTAAAGGCTGCGCACCTAAAAGATCTCTGATTCACCTCAGTGGGAAACTTACATGCAGCCTAAGGATGGAATGTGGAGGGTGGTTAGTCCCTAAGGCTTTGCTTGTCACTGTGTGTCACAGAGTGGGACTTGGGGTGAGCAGATAAGAATATACGTACCGACTACAGGGAGAGCAATACTTCCATGCTGTCTGATCCTTCCTCATCTAATTTTCCTGCTGTCTTCTATTTCTCTGTCTGATCTCAAACTCAAGGCTTTCCTTCTTCCTCCCCTACTCCAGCTGTTAAAATGATGAATATAGAAAATGCTGCTACTGAACCTTCAGTTGATGAAAAAGATCCATCAATAACATTAATAAACTGGGCCATATTGCTCCATTTTATGTGATAAAGAGGGCCGGCCTGCGGGCACAGTGAGGAAGCTGTGGGGCTCGGGGGGGGCCTCCTGCACCCCTCAAGCTCGAGCAGCCACAGCACGTGCCGTGTGCCCAGGCAGGCACGCACCCACTCCAGCCACACTTGCTCTGCAAGTGCGGAAACAACCACTGTAGTTCATGCTGTGAGACATTGAATATACTCCTCTGTTAAACACTTTTCTGTTTCCTCTGCAAATGAGCGTTCCTGTAAGGGCCATTAAAACATCTGTAGCTGAATCTGTCAGTATCCTAAAGCGCATGACATCCAAACTGGTACTTAAAAACCTCTTATGTGTTAGACTGTCCATTCTGTATTGCAGAAAGGTGTGTATTTTAGGTTTGAATTTCTATGGCAAATACACTCAGTTGCTATGGGAAGCGTTTAAAAACAAAATCCAGAGTGAGAGAATATATAAAATTCAAGAAAGCAAAAAGGTTTTGAACTTCAATTTTTAGTCTCCTTTCTTATAGCAGTACTAACTTCAATTTTGAAGCTTGACATTTCCTGCTTTTCCACTCAAATATTATGAGGTGTGGCAGTAATTACCTCTTTTATCAGGGCACAAGGTAAACTTCCTAAAAGTAGACTGGATTGCCATTCAGTTTGCACATTCCAGCACAAACAGCTATGGAGAACATGCTTTAATTGAGAGAGTTAAAAGTGAAGTGGGAATTCAGGTCTAATACTTCTGATTTCTGTGGCTGTAATTGAGAAGCTAGCATTGTATGAGGGGGGAAAAACGTATATGCAGACAAGCATGCAAGTTAAATGCTACAGTACTTTTGTAGACCTGTAAGGCTAACACAATTAGTTTCTTTTTAAATGTTTTATGCCTCTTCAATAAGACTTTGAGAAGCTTATCTTTATAATTGTCTTTATGATGTTTTGCTGCATGCTGTTAGCTAGTAATGATTATTTTACTGTCATCAGACAGTGAGCTTTCACAAGGTATAGCAAATCATGAATTTCTGAAGACACCTTGTTTGCCTTATCAATGGATGTACCAACACATGAAAATCCAGAGCCTAAAATCTCTCTTTAAAGGTGAATTTCCAAAGTTTTTTTCAATTACCTTTGGGATTTTGTGCCGAATGCTTCAAATACAGTACAATGCATTGAATCATGCAGCTGTCTAAAAATGTCATTATAAAGTGCAAATGCATATTCACAGTGTGTGTAGTTTTTGAGGGCTGAAGGCTGCCACCTCGTTGTTCTAGCAGGTTGTTGGGAGGCCAGCACAGAGTGGTTAGCCCAGGTAGTGAGGGGTGGGTGTGTGTGAGGAGAATACTTTGTGCACAGCAAAGGGTGCTAGTTTCAGGTTCAGAGATCTTCTTGGATGGGAGAGGAGAACTGGAACTCTTCCTTTCTCCTTTCTCTGATAAATAACCATCAGTCCTCATCCCCCTGCCGAAAAGTTTTCCTGTGCTCCAGTCCTGGTTATGAGATCAGACCCCATTAAACATCTCCTTACAAGCTATTAAAGATTGCCTTTACCCTCGCTTAATACACACCATGACAAACCTAAGACATTTACCACAAACAGTAAAGTCCCTAAAAACTGCCAAGTGCAATGCAGGGAGCAGGAGAGACCACGGGCTTTGGCATTAGCAGAGAATGTGTTAAGCTAAAATGACTAAGGAGTAAGTAACTGTTTAGGTGCTGAAATCCATGATATACTGAAATACTCATGTGGTTCTCTTTAGGCTGCGCTTTTTGTTCCTGCAGTGCCCAGTGGTTGCTCTGTTCTGTCTGCTGAGTCTGACTGGCAGCAGCTTTAGGTGAGCAAAAGTCAAATTAAAAAAAAAAAAATCCAAATGCTAAGGCTGGAATAAATGTATGTATTAAATATTCCACTAAGCTTTATCAGTGAAACATTTGGTTATAGTTTGATTGATGTCTAAAAAAGTAAGTAAAACCTTTGCGAAACAACTGTTGGAACTTATTGCTGGACCGGAGAAACTTAACAAAACAAATAGAAATTAAAATGAAACTGTTAATGTGACACTTGAGTATAGAAGACTCACAGGCCATTACTGTCTTCTAACTTCTGGTTGTTTGGGTTTCTCCAGCATGGCAATGTTTTTGGTTTTTTGCCTTTTCCAGTGACATAGAAATTCCTGACATAAGAGACTGGTGCTCTGGCCAGCATGTACCTATCTCTAATTGTTTCCTGCCCTCCAAATGGGGCCGGAGACTTGGGGGTGAGCGGAGGGAAAATGGAAAAAAAAGTAGAAGCCTCACAGTATTAAGGTCTCATTATTGGGTCAAGGGAAAAAAAAAGATTGTTCCCTTAAGAATTTGTGTTATTTTTTAATTTACTTGCAAAGGGCTAAAACTGCACATTTTTCTTGTGAGAGCTGGGGTTCTCACATAATTTTAGGAATTCTGGACCTGAGTTGTCAGGAAAAACACTGAATATGGAAAAAATTAAACCAGTAGTGTTATCAGTTCCCGAGACCCTTGATGTTTCCCTTACAGCTCTTAAAAGCAAGATGTGATAGTATCAGAATTTAATCTCTCAGGTTGTCCCTCCCCCAAAGAAATTCCTCTAGTTGCAGACAGAGGTTGAGAAAACATAACCTGAGTACGTACAAAGTTCTTAATTTCCGAAGGACAAATTTGACAGTCCCCCTATGTTACTTTTTAACAAATCATGTTTATTTTGGGGCCGAACTTGTGATTTCTGAAAGTTTGCAATTGACAATATAGCAGCTCTTGAAAGCGGGCGGTACTTTAACATATGTCAGCATTAGGCTATGAACATCCCAAAAGGCAGGCTTCCCTGGAGTTACCATGTGCATCATCCTAGCAGAGACCTCCTGAAGCCCACGTAATGACATAGTTACTGCCCTATTTGTATGATCTATATTTGTAAGACTTACAGGCTACCTCTGAGCAAAGTGTCCGTATTACATGAGCCAGGCAGTTGAAAGCTCCACACTGTGCTAGGCTAAAGGGCAAAGGGACTCCAAAAGGTCTGGTGACATCGTGGGAGAACTGTGGAGGAGCCAGCGGCATCCTGGGTGTTGCAGGCAGTGCAGCAAGCAGCACATCTTCAAAAAAACCAAAACAATCCTGAACCACCACCCTGCAAAAAACACAAATCACAACAACAAAAAGTAGCATATAAAGCGGCATCCCCTTCCCTGGATTGTGAGTTTTGAACTGAGCTCTTCGTGGAGCATCTCTCCCACTGGAAAAGTGGTGTGTTGGAGTGCTTGTAATTAAGATGTGCGCAGGGTGAAGTCTGTGTGGTGGGTGTGCAACGCTGCGGTAGTGATCGGGGTGAGTAGGTTAGCATTGTTCTCTGTCAGCCTGTTCTCTGTACTGGTGGAATCAGGGTGTGAAGCTCCTCCAGACCAAATGTATTAATTGTAATGAGATTGGCTTTGCTCTTCTCTTTTTACTTGTTCTTCACAAGCAGTTCTTAACCTAGGTTTGCAAGCTCCCCGCAGCAGGGGTTTTGTTTGCGTACATACAGTACCTGACACTGGGAGGTCCCATTCCTACTTGAAACTACTGGGCATTGTTGCGAGGTACAGAGTAAATAAAAATAGCGATCAAAACGTCAGCAGTAAAAGTATGAAATACGTTAACTGCAATAAAGTACTTCCATGAACGCTCAGTTCTATTTTATTGGGCTTTCAGGACTTATATATCCTCTGAATCTTTATGAATACTTGAGACTAAATAACAACATTTTGGTGAACACTGAAATATCTGACATTTTCAAAAGGTCAGGATCTATTTTATAATCCTTAGGGCTTTCAGATAATTTCCTTTAAGCTGTTTACACATGAGGGAGTGACAGAGGAGAGCAGGGCAGGGGAGTTGGTCTGGGAGGTCAGTCGAGGACCACTGAGGAGTGCATCTGTTGGGCCGAAGGACTACATGAGAGGAAGGTGACATGGTGCATCCCTTCACCTCTACGCAGTTCTCGTCTGGCTACTCCAGGAGGCTTCATAAATATGTGTAAGACGTCATATAGGCAGGGTCAGTAACGACCTGGCTCCGTAGGGACCGGTCTATCTGTCCACCCTTCGGCACGCAGACCTCCAGAAGGGCTAACGGTACTCCTGCTCTGAAACAGCGGCTCCAGAAGGTCACGCAGCTAGGAGTTTTGGCGGAACCAAGCGCTCACGCAGCCCCGCGGAAGCC
>NW_010556639.1:0-1925 GCF_000687285.1 Phaethon lepturus | reverse complement strand
GAAGAAGGGAGGGGTGAGGGGAAGGGGTTTTTAAGATTTGGGTTTAGTTCTCATTATTCTACTCTGATTTGACTGGCAATAAATTAAACTAATTTCCCCAAGTCGAGTCTGTTTTGCCCGTGACAGTAACTGGTGAGTGATCTCTCCCTGCCCTTATCTCGACCCAGAAGCCTTTCGTTATACTTTCTCTCCCCCGTCCAGCTGACAAGGAGAGTGACAGAGCGGCGTTGGTGGGCACCTGGCATCCAGTCTGGGTCAACCCACCACAGATACCTAGTGGGAACAAATCAGTAGGTATCGCCACATTACTTTGAGAAGGTACTAGTTGCAGTTTCTATATATATGTAGCTTTTGAAAAAGCATTAGGGGAAAAAAATCATCTTCATGAAAATTACAAATAATTTGACTAAGGAACATTCAATTCTTAAAACAGAAACAACACTTTAAAAGTTTCTAACTTTTTTCCTACTTTCTGAGTTGTCAGAGGACTTTGTATCCTTACATTCACTCTCCCCAATTATCTTCCCTTCTTGCAGTGACAAATGCCTTCTAAACACCACTGGAACTGGTGCAGGCAATCTGAAAACACCGTTAATGCAACTAGGGTCCTAATTTAATAAGAACGCTCTCACAAAGGAGTAGGCATTCCTTTTAGTGGAACAGAAACGTAACTGGTTGCAATAAACAGTTTAGTCATTTATTTTGATATTACTGAAGATTGCACCAGGACTGAGCTTTGTAGCTTCTGTTAGGTTGGAATGTATTTTCCACAGTCTCACCCCTTCACTGTCCAAAAAGCAGTACTTACTTCATTTTTTTGAGCATGGTCCAAAATTTCATTAAAAGTTACAAATGTATCATTTCCACGAACTGGATCCTTCTCCATATAGCCAAGATGAATATCAGTAGCAATAAGTATTTTAAAAGTATCTTCATCATCCCTGAGTAAGGCAGGAAAATTTAAAAAATTAGCTAGCAATATACTTAAGAATTTCAACACAGACTTTATTAAGGTAAAGTGTTCTGTCCAAAGTCATTAAATACAGAGGAGATTTGTTACAGAACCCTAACAAAATATCATTCCTGTAATATTCTCAACACATTTCACTACTTTCATCACAAACAGCACTTCAAAAAACCAACCAGTTTGAAAATTTGGTTAAGCCAATCAGTCTACTGTAGTAAAGGGCTGCAACCATGTCTGTGAAGTATCTAATGAAAAACTAAAGAATCCTTTTTATGTTTTCTGCTTTTAAAAAGACTTGGTGAACAAACATTCAATTTCTCTTTTTGCACTGGTAATCTACACATGTATGAAAGCAAGCATGATGATCATAAGGACCCAAGGGAAAATATAAATGCTGATCTGAGTTCTTAACTTATTCCAAGCATACAAAAGACTTGCTATCTGATGACAGAACTGCACAGAGCTGCAGTCAACAGGAGCTTACTGCGAGTTGATGGTACTCATCTTCGTGCCAAGACTCCTCACAGAAATGCTCTGGACACAACTTGGTAAGTCAGGTCGGGAAGTCAGTTTCTATCTTCATAGATGCTACCTAGAGCCTAAGAGACAAAAACATAAACGAATTGGAAGGGAGGGCACAGGGAGCTGAACGACTCAGTCTTTTACTGGTAATTCTTGCTTGCAAAGAAACCCCAAGATAAGGAAAGATCCGTGCTCGGTTTAACTGTTCACAACCGCACAAGACACACGGCTACCCGGCGCGGCGCCGCCAGCCCTCTCACACTGGCCGCCCGGGAACGGAGAGCTGCTCCCGGCGCCTCCCTCCCCGGCAAGGAGGCTGGCAAGGAACGGGCAACTACACGGGAACGGCCGCAAAACGGAGGCAGGGCGGATAGGCACGGCGGCGCCGGGTCCCCGGGACGAGCACGAGCACGAGCACCACCACCATCGGGCTCAG
>NW_010556638.1:0-6352 GCF_000687285.1 Phaethon lepturus | reverse complement strand
TCCTTCTCAGCAGGGCTGCTCTCCATCCCTCTGTTACCCAGCCCGTACTCATACAGGTGCAGGACCCTGCACTTGGCCTTGTTGAACCTCATGAGGTTCACATGGACCCACTTTTCAAGCTCATCCGGGTCCCTGTGGGCAGTGAGGCCCAAGCAAGGCCCCAAGCCCAGTGTCCCTGTTCAGGCTTGGATTAAGCCAGGATCCTAATCCAAATTTGGTGACTGCAAAGAACTCTAATCCTTCCTATTCCCAGTTCCTGATCACCTCAAAATGGTTTGTGCCTGAAGTCAGAATCTGATGCTTCATTGCTATGCAACTATGTTTGTTTCTGACACATCCACCTGGCTATGTTGCAGAATTTTTTATGTTACACTTGTAAGGAGTATGTAGAAGACCTGGCAAAAGTCCCCAAGGCATTTTTACAAGTAAGTACTCTGCCCTTAATATGTACATGAGTTTGCTGTAGTCGATCAGATTTGTTATGTCCCACTGCAGGCTTGCATGAGGCTTAAACCTTTGAGGAATCAAAAAAAGGCTCAGAAGAAAGCTAGCACTTTCGTTGTTTGCTACAATAGCCATAATGTATCTGCCTAGGAGACCCAGGAAAGGATTTACGGCACTACATGCTCTGTTGGAGCAGCATTACTTCTCCTGCCCTGCTAGGAGAAGTAATGCTGTTTTTTTCTGCTGTGTTCTGAACAGTTAGACAACATCTGACAGGCATTTCTTTTGGTATTAGTAAGTGCCCTGGGCAGCTGTCTTCTCCTGACTACTAACTAACTACTGCCCTTTCCATTATGCCAGTACAGCTGACTGATGGTTGTGCATGGAACAGAATCAGAAAATTGATCTGGATTAAAAATAGTCTCTTTTTCGATGGTTATTTGTAAGCTGCATCAGTTGCGTGACCTGTTCTCCAGGCAGCTGCACAAACAGGAGTGACATAGTGACAGAATGGAGAAATGGAGTGGGCAGGGGTTGCTATGGATGGGTATTTGTTGGGTGGTAGGAGATACCAGAGAAAGACAATGATCCCCTGCTAAATGTGGAAGGTCAATCTGTCTCTTTTAGGCTGCCGATTGAAATTCTGTCATATTTTATTCCTAACAGCAGCACAGCTGATGACAGAGACTCAGCTCCTTGCTGACAGCAAGCCTTAGATGGACTAGAAATTTGGGGATGAAAAGGGACAATTTCTTTGGCAGCTCGCCTTCTCAGGACAGATTTTTCTAAACTGCTCAATCAGTGTTACTCAGAACGACATTTTCCTAATTTGGCTGCTCAAAACCAAAATCAAAACCATCCATGCTTTTCTTAGTGTGAGTATTCTGTTTTTAGGAGGGCTTCTTTTCATAACAAGCAAAATGATTCTATATAAGAATGGCAAGTATTATACTCTAATGTTAAAAGAACATTACATTTTATTAACTGCTTTACTGGCATCCAAATGAATGTTAAGTTTTGGCCTCTACTTTAGACTCAGGCCTAGTGTTGCACCTGCAAAAGACAGCAGTACATGCAGATGCAAGTTATATCTATTAATGAGTATCAGTATATATAAATCACAGATGTGTGTACACCAGTATTTGCATGCTGCTTCTTCAGATGCAGGTGCAACTCAGTGAAGATTTTGAATTTCCAAAACCATAGCACGTTGCAGTCAATTGAAAAGATGATGCTACTAATGCTACAGAAAGATTAAAGTTTACACATCTGTAACTTAAAAGTTACGTTTAAAAGTAATTTTTCACTTAATAAATTAATGTAGCTGCTACCTGTGGGTGATAGACAAAGGTGCAGGCTCCAAACATGTAAGTGATGTTAATTTCAAATAATTTTAACTCAGTGCACTGTGGTCATTAACTCAGGACACCAGATTTTTCTAATGCTTTGCAGCCATGCGGAAACACCAAGTTTCTCTTTACAGTTTCAATACCCATGTTCTGTTCTAGGAAGCAAATGTGAGGCTTATAGTTATTGGACAGTCATCTTATCATCACATCAAGGTAAATAAAGTAGTCATTAAATATGTTGTATTCTCTATTGTGTCTTAATCATCTGCATTGAGGGATTTCACTCTGAGTGAAAAGGTGGTCATACACAACCACAGAAAAAGAGGACAATATTCCTTTTCATGAAGCAATTCTAATAGCAGTACACGAATAAAGCGAGTAACTAAAACTTTCAGTTTAAAAACCATTGGGGCCTCCTAAGGAAATATCTTGATTTCACTGGAAGCTTGTTTTAGTAAAAGCCTTCGGGGCTTAAAATTTTTTCGCCTTTAAGTTAACATGACAAATCCATAGGTTTCCAAACTGAGGGGGTGGGGTAGCAGGGTGGCAGTATTTTTTCCCACTGTCAGTAGATCCTAACTGATTACTGTCTTAACCTTAAAAGTACTACTTTTTTTGTATGCATATATTTTGCAGCCCTTTTGCAGTTTAACTGGGTATACACACGAAATGTATGTAGATCCACAAAGGGAAATTTATAAAACGCTTGGCATGAAAAGAGGTGAAGGCAATAACGTATCAGGTAAGAAGAATTTTCTCACCTTGTTTGGTGAAAGCAAAAGAATGCTCTGATAAAATGGTATGATCACAATGTAAATAGGAAGGGAGTTGTCCACCAGACTATCTCCTGTAGGCTATATATTTTGTCAAAACACTTATAATTGGGAAACTCTACACTATTCATGGCAGCTGTTCGATTTTCTTGTTCTCCTCATATACTTTTGTATTTCTAGATGACAAGTATTTTGCCATTTTGTTTAGTGCGGAGCCCTCATGTGAAATCAAACATGCTCCTGGGAAGCATTAGGAGTATGTGGAGAGCAATGACTGGCCCGGCTTTTGATTTTCAAGGAGACCCCGCTCAGCAGGGAGGAGCTTTGATTTTAGGCCCAGGTGAGCTGCTTTGTTCTGTGTGAAAGTTACAGTCTCCTCCTGTAGCTGTTTGCTTTAACATTACCATCTCGGCTGCTGCCCCTGTGGATCCTAAGGAGACAGTCTTGTGTTGAACTGTGTGATTTCGCCAGCTAAAGGGACCTGTGGAAGTGTCATTGTGTAGTCCCACTTCCAACAGAGGTTGCACAAAGCTGATCACAGTCCTGCAGAAATCAATAGGAATGCTGATGGAACAACCTCAAAGTTTGGAGGGTTTTTTTTGACATTGTGGTGTTCACCTACATTCTGCTTTCACATTTGATTCTAGGCACTTAGTGCGGTATTCCGTAGAGGAATAATGCATGAGGAGGGGGGCTGCAACATGACAAAGTAATATCATCAAATCATTAGGAAACATCATGCTACACCAGATTTAATTCAATTAGATGCCTCAATGTTTCTTGCTTCTATAACTCAATTAAAAAAAACCCTATGTCATTGTTTAGAATATCGTATATTGTGCAATCTGTAGAGCTAGTATACATTTGTACAAGAACTAGTAGCAAGTCAGCGTGCTGCTTTGATTCACTTATGTCTTTGAATAAATAAATATTTTATTCAACCATTTACATGTTTATTCTCATTCCATTCCAGGTAATGAAGTTCATTTTTTGCACCTTGATAAAAACAGGCTGGATCATGTTCACATTAACACAGTTTTGCAGCTGGCAGGAGTTAAAACAGTAAATTTCACAAACAAACCCCAGATTATTGACATATGACACACAGTATGTAGATTTTTTTATTCATGCTCTACAAGAACAAGTCTCCAGCGAATTCCCACCAGCATCGGTACTGTTGTGTCTTTATGGGACATCTGAAACCCTGTCTAGAAAATCAGAGCACAGAATACACTGCCTGGCACCTGAAGATAGGCACAAAAGTGCTATTTCTATTGCATATAAGATAACAAAAACTAAAACACAGCTGAGGCTTATTGCAAAAAAATCCTGTAGCTTATTATTTCCTCACCAAGCAATCGTGCTAATATATTTTAAAAAGCTTTGTTCAAGACACACTAAACTAAAAAATCTGGTTTTGCGCAGGAAGAACTTGGAATTCTTGCCTTCAGCAGATCACACTGGCTTTCAGTCCAATACTTCTCAGCGATGTTTTGAAGCTTCCAGCGCCATGTGACAATCTTGTATTAAATTATACCTTGGAACATCACAGTTTTGAACACTAGGACTTAAGCTTATGCCGACTTTTGCATCTGGCACTGGCAGACATTATGAAATATTTTATAGTTTTAAATAAATATTTTAAATATGTCATCCATTGTCTGGAATTCTTTTGCATCATATGGAAAGGTGGGTCTGTAAGACCAGGGAGGGATGTGTCTTAAACACATTTCTGATCAGATTGTCTGTTTTTGGAGTAGGCCATAGTCAATTACCTGTGTTTTCCTATGAAGACTTGCAGGAGAACATTCTCCCTTGTATGTGTGTAACTTTCTCTCAGAGCAAGAGGTCTCTGAAAAAATGTCCTTAGTTATTTCCCTAGACAACTGAGCTAAGGACAACAGCTTTTTTGTTTGCAGTTCGGTCAGGTTTCGTATAATCCATTTTTCTAGAAATGTTTATGTGCAGAGTCTATTGCTTTCATTAAAGTAGATGTGCCCTCTTTCACCCATAAGCCACTTCTTTTTAGCAATTTTAAAATAAGATCGTCCGAGATCTATGGAGGAGCATATCCTCCTCTGCAGTTCCTGATGGTTGGCCTTCACTGTAAAATGCTACTATTCATACATACTTCACCTGCAAATTCTCTCCTCTTCTAAGCCTTAACACTAACACAACTGTAAAACGGTATTCTGTGAAGAGGCTGGTCCCTGCATCCATTAAGGTCACTGCAGGCCCAGAGCAAGCTCCGGAGAGCTCTACACCATTAAGAGCATGTGAAATTAAATGCAGTGTTCCTTGAAAAAAATAAAAGGCTTGCTTATGAAACATAATGATACTGAGCAATGTAATACCGTTAAAGGTACTATGACTATCACCTTATTAATTACAGACACATTTTGATACGGTGTGTTTAGAAGGAGGAGATTACTAATGTAAAAATGCTGTGTTCAATTCCCTGCTTTGCCTACCCAGCCCTCGGCCCAGGGCTAAAAGTAGCCATGTGCAGCCTCTGAACCTGCCTGATTTCAGGGCTGGCCAGAAGCTTCCTCAGAACTTGGTGTAAGAGGCTGGGACAGGTAGCTAGGGCTCGCAGGGGAGTGAAATCTACTTTTCATGACCACTGCCCCTTCCCTGCGGGGCTCCCCCAGCCTCACTCAGTATTTTTGACTATGTCAGAAACTGGAATGCAGCTGCCTCTATGTTACTAAAACCACAGCAGAAAGCAAGATATAAAACTGGTCTTATGTTTGTAAAAAAAAAAAAAAAGACAAATGCAGAAAACTTATTTTCAAGAAGAAAGAATGATAAATATTCCGTTTATTTGTAGTGCTTCCACTCTGCTTCATTAACCTGATCATCACTCCCAAAGACACTGTCCTAGTTCCACTTTTGTTTTGCAGTCATTTAATTTTCATGTTCTTGGCGCTTTTGTTTTTAAAGGATTTGTTTAGCTAGCTGTTTTTCTGCTTGTTTTGCTTTCAGTAGAATTAAAATAATACACAATAGGAATAGTTTTATTGCTGTGTTTTAAATACATTAAATGAGCCGAACTGTAGCCAAAAGAATGGTGGACTCTTAAAAGGGATTGGAATGAATCAAGTTGTAGTTTGACAGCTCTGTATGTTGAAGTCACCCACCCTCACCATGTCAATAATGACATGAACCTCACCCTGGCCTCCGTGTTATCCCAGCAAAGCCACTTTTTCAGAAAACATCTGCAAAGTGCAGACGAACAAAAAGAGGGAGGAAGACAAAGAGGGTTCAGTGGAAGAACAATCCTATTTAGGGCACCGGCCCTGACTTTGTGGCGTGAAGACGGACTCTTGCATCTGGCTACAGCTTCAGCGAGTCCGCTGCCACCCCGTGAGACGACCATCCCCACGCGCATAATGAATTGGAACAACGATGGCCACGGTCACGTATGGCAGAAATGTTCTTTCAAAGTGTCAGCAGAATTTTAGGTCTCTGGTGTTGGTTAGAAGAAGTATTTTAAAAAGTTACGCAGTGAAAGGTGGAAACCAGTGGGAGATAATCAGTGACCTCATACTCAGCAGATGGGCTTTTGTCACGGCCAGTTAGACAGAGGTGGGGAGGGAGTGGTCTTCAGAAGTTGTTTTAACCCCTAGGCTTGCTTTATTTCAGCGCCTACTTAAAAGCATGGTGTGTTTTAAAGAGCCGCTGTGTCTGAGCAGCAGACTCAAACCCGGCTATTTTAACGTCCCAGATAAATCCGTTTAACGTTCAGACCAGAAGGCGGCTGCGCATACTGGACCGCTTTCATTT
>NW_010556637.1:0-5107 GCF_000687285.1 Phaethon lepturus | reverse complement strand
TGACTGAGATACAGATCACACATTAGAAAGAATGGGACTGAGACATTCCCATGGGTGTGCTGGACAGCATAGCCCTCCCGGAGGCAGTGGTTGGCAGCTGAGAAAGCGGAAGTGCTGGCACAAATGTTCCTAAATATTATGGTAGTCAGAGATTTTCCCAACTAAGTGGAATTCATCAGTGGGTATTTCTCTAGACAACTTTTCCTCTTTCACAATGGAAAGTAAATCTAGAAGATTATGAAACGTTAACTCCAAAGTTTTCATAACACTGGAGTTTGACATTGTTCAGAGCTGAACGCTGATTGAGACTTAACTTCAAACGATTCAGAAATTACTGGAATATTAAATATTCTTTTTCAATAAAAATAAGTTCGTTGTTGCTTCCAAACTCCTCTAAATGGTGAGGATTCACTGTTTTAGTATTCATCTACCTCAGCAATATTTTTTTAATTATTATTGTACTTCAGTGATGAAAGGAATGCATAAGGCATACTTTACTATAGCAGTCATCTTAGGGGAGGTAGGGCTTGTGGGTGGTTCCTGTGCAAGAATACTATCCTGTGTTATCAGAAGTGCATATATGAAAAAACAAAAATGATTTTTACTATAAAACGTTCAGTAGGAGTGTGTGTGTAAAAAACTAATTGTAGTTGTTGATCCCTCATTTTCAGCTTGCTTTTCCATGTGGGATATTTTGTCTTTTCAGATAAGCCTTTTTTTAAGTATTAGAAATTTGGAAAGCATTGATTCTTTTAATGCTTGGCTATACATAATTAGTGTAACCATTGAATCATCTTGAATGCATTTAGAAAGAACATTGCTATATTAATTTTTAAAAAATTGATGATTTTATTAAGAAATCAAGCTATTGGAGCTATTCCCTTCCAAATCATGGAAGGGAAATGTAGGTTTTATTTGAGTTCTCGTCCCAATACTTGTGCACAGAGTCCTGAAAAAGTAAATCAGAACAAAAGCTTGTAAATCGGTCATTAGAACTGAAAGTAGCATTAGAATTATTTTTTAACTTGTTTTCAGATTTCAAGGTCGGCACACTAATGAAGACAGTGTATTCTGTAGAGGATACAAAGGGTAGAACTGTCAAAATTAACTCCTTTTAAACAGCAAAAAAAATCAGTTGAAATTTCCCTCTAACACCCTTATTGACTTCCTTTTTCTTTAATTCTTTCACAGAGGATCTTTCTCAAAGCTGGAAGTGAGGAAGAAATCTTTGCACATCTTGGCTTGGATTATGTTGAACCATGGGAAAGGAATGCTTAAAATGATTTGCCAGTCTACATTCATCAGTTGACAGCAGTGGTCTTTCTGCTTATCTTGCAGTCTGATTTAGATATATATTATATGCATCTCTATGACAACCAAAAAATTTAAAAACCTATTAGTTAGAAGCCGTTATACATGCTGGTATTCCTAGAAAAGAAGAGTTAAAGTTCTTTTGAATCCTTTCCAGTCTTTTCTGGTTTAGTCTTTGAAGTTTCTACATGGGAGTGACAAGATAGAGCTTGTTTTTGGGGAAAAACTTGAAACTGGTGAGATATTTGATTGTGATAGGAATTTAACATTCCTGTGAATAATACTTGCTTGTTAAAATACTGTCAGCTATGACAATACCTAAACGATACAAAATATTTGAGCTGAGTCCAGAAATTACTCAAATGCATGCTTATCTTTAACTGCATTTCTTAAGTATATTGCTGAATTCATACATAAAATTGCTGCTGTATATGAGGCTTAATGACCTAGGCAGTCATTAGTCTGGCAGTCTCCGGAAATTGAGGCTTCAGCTGTAATATTTTTTCCAGGTGGGGCACCACTCTATAAAAATGGTAAACAAGTTGAGAATTCAGTGAGAGTTAAAAACATTTCACAGGAAGGGATTTTGGAAAGTAAAAGGGGAATAACTCAGTAGCAATCTTCAATTGTGAGGAAGAAATATTATAAATTTGGAGTACTGATTTGGACTAAAGAAGATTTAAGCAATGATGTGATGGTCCTCAATAAGGAATTTGAATTATAACCTGAATGAGAATAACTACTTTAACTGTCAAGCTGGTGGCTGCTCCGGGGTGAGAGCTTTTAATTGTCTGTGCTCAATTTAGAAGCTGGAGATTTATTTTTTAGTAGATATATGTGCATTGGAATGGCAGTTTACCTGAGCTATTTGGCTATTGGCTGCTCTAGAATGGTATTCCCTCTTTTTAGTCAGAAATTAATCTCAGATGTGAGACACTTTCTGATAAAAGTAGTCCTCTGAGATATTTTGGTTTCAGAACATTTCCAGGTAGCTCTTCTGACTATAATGATAATGAAGAATTTGTAATGCTTTTATCCTTTCATGAACAAGGACATTTAGTGCTTTAGCACATGAAGTTACTTACTGACCGTTCATTTGTCATTTGTAGAATAAAGGTGATTAAGAACACCAAGACTGGTCAAATAATTTTCTTTCTTAAAAGCCTGAACTTTTTTTCTCTGTTAAGGCTGCTTTCATATCTTGGCATGACAGCAGGAGAATGGCAGTGACAGGGCCATGCACAACAATTATTACCGACAGTAATGGCTTTCCATATTCAAATAATGTCAATATTCTATGGCAACGTAGACTTGGAGTTTCTACACATGCATAAAATATGCCAAGGTTTAGAAATGTAGTGCTTAACTGCAGGATGGACGACTTAAAAGTGTAAGTGCCAAAGCTATTGTTGGTAAAAGAAAATTAAATGAGAAACGTCTGAGAAGCTGCTTCCCCAAAGGATGATTTTGTTAGTACAGTAGACAGGGTATAGCAAGTATTAAGAAAACTTCCGATGTACAGTTTTATACACAACCACCTCTTTCTGGTTGTGAAAATAGGTAGTAGCTGTATTTTTTTGAAATGTATTCATTCATTATTGTGGTTAGACTCAGTACTATAAAAACACTTTGAAAATATCAGTTCCCATTAAATTATATTTATTTGTTGTCCAGATCTTTTAGGATACAGTTTATGCATCCCACTTTCTACCTCCTCTACTGTATTAATGAAAAATACTCTCATTCAGTTTTGTGCATTTATTCACCAGGGCAAAATGTAACAGGATCAGGCCCAATTGCAGGAAAATGAAGTATATTTCTGAACAAAGGATCAGGTTTTGCTACAAGGACATCACACCCATCTGGTTCACAGGTAATGGGGAGATTTCCTAAGCTTTAGCAAACATCCTGAAACAAAAGCTAAACAGGAATGGCTTTATCAGAATTAGTGCAAAAAATGCATGCTACGCTATGAATTGGACTTGGTGATCTTAAAGGTCTTTTCTAACCTTAATGATTCTGTAATTCTGTGAATCCATTCTATAATTTGTGATAATCCTAATTTTATAGTACGAGCAATTGAAATTCTGTAATTTAAACCTAATTTGATGCCATTATCAGAAATGTAGGTAAGGCTTTTTTTTACAGCTATAGTTACATGACTTTTTTGATACTAAGCAAAAGTAAGCTGATCTTGTTTAATCGTTCCACTCAACTGCGGAGTGGGCTTTTAAGAGGACTGCAAACTATTCTCAGTCAGAGACGTGGAAAAATGTGATAACAGCATCAAGTTTTATTCTTGCCTGTGCCAATAAAGCCATCCTTTTTAAGTGCGGTTTTGCTAACTGAGCTGAAAATACAACGTTGCTTTCTAAACTGCCCTAACTAGAAAGCACTGGCATTGCTTCCTGCTTTCTTGTGCTGATGTATGAAGCACCTTCTCTGTGTTTTGCATTAGGATGCTGACACTTAAATAGCAATGACATTTTGCGGTCCTAGTGGAAGAGAACAAATGCTACAGTACCTTATCTAAATATACTTACTACTTGGCCAATGTTTATCAGAAATTATACATTCCAGTTGTGCTGTTTCTCCATACTTTGAGCCACAGAGGAAATATGAAACTTTCTGATTTCCACATAAAGAAATGTTTGAAACTCGTAACTCCCATCTTGCCTGCCTATGCATCACTTATAATTATACCACCTGTGGAGGAGAAGATACCAAACACAACTTCTGTCAGCTCCTTCAAGACTATAAGAAAACAGCATATCACTATTTTTTCCCTCAATTTTTCTGAATTTTTTTTTAGAATATATTTTACAGAGAATGAAAACCAGGATTACTCACTGGATCAAGTATTATAAAAAAATTACAGAATTGTTAAATGAGGGGTTAAATTAAACAGAACGTCAGATTAGATGACCAGGATGGTTTGAGACTATGAAGAAAATAGCTTCTGTTATGAACACCTCCACTGAAGAAGCTGCTACCCCAGTGACTGTCATAGCTACTGTATGCGGGATCATCCCTGATAGCACTAGCCAAACGCACTGTTCATGCAATGGCAGAGCCAGAAAAGTATAAACTCAGTTTTTAATAAACGAACTCTGAATCGTAACATCAGTTAAATCTAGTCCTACAACTCTGAACAGTCTCTTCCCTGTAATGATTTCAGTTGTTCTTGATGGTGCTAGTCAACTGAGATTATAATTGGAAAAGATAGAAATAATATGGGAGAACTGGGATGGAACAGGTTAAAGAAAAGGAAATCTTTATCAGTTGAGTATATCTGGATCCATGAAAACTCCCTACAGTGTGGTGGAACTGTGGGATTCAATGGTAATGACAATTCTGAACTCATGAAGGACAGGTGAGGCCTTGTGAAAGGAACAGACTGATGTTTATAATAACAGGAAGGGAAAAGAGAAGTTCAGATCCGTGCACTTAATATCTCCTAAATTGCTAAAATGATTAATAGACTTTATTTTTAAAGCACCTAGGGAAAAATAAAGTTATAAGTTATTGGTAACTTGTTCATCAGAACAAATCGTTTCAAACTAATTCAGTTGTAAAGTCCCTGGAGGCTGATTTTTAAAATATCTGTCCTTCCTCCCCTGCTTCTACGCCAAAGCAATTTGGCAAGTAGTAAGAGGAGAAGGATCATTGGTTTTATAAACATCTACATACTAACTCTCTAAAAATTGATCAGTGCCTCTATCTCTGGGAAAAACAAGTGAAAATAAAAAAGAAAACTACTGTATTTCTTTCATGGTTTGTGGTAATTTGTTATATA
>NW_010556636.1:0-2323 GCF_000687285.1 Phaethon lepturus | reverse complement strand
CTCGTTTGTACTTCTTGCCTTACATGTTCCTTACAGGACCAAAGCCTGTGTGCCCTCTCCGCTCCCCTCCTCACATCCCTGTCGCAATGTTTGCCATCTCCACCGGATCCTTCTTTATGTGGGCTACGTTGCAGATCTGGGTGAAACTGGTGAGGCTCAAGGAAGTTTGGGGAGACGAGCTTCCCACTCTGGCCTTCTGGTTTGCCTGCAGTCCAGACAGCTCCTGTGTCCTTCTCTTGCAAGGCCTCAGGTGGCCTTTGTGGGGGTTTTGCTGAGATGTCTGTATTTGCAGATACACCTTTCAGGTTTTCTTCAGCTACGCTATTCCTGTGTCCTGGAGGGTGGGTTTGTCTTAGACATGCTTGTCACCAGCAGTGCTTCCAGCCAGAGCATGCTGCCTTCCCATTTTCACGGAAGTATTCCTTTTTCTTTGGAGGGGGGAGTGCCTTCAAGCATGAGACAGGCTTTCTGGATGGCTGCTCCTGATGCATGGAGAGTGTTTGTGTAGCAGGAAGGTGGGGAGGGGTGGGAGAGGGCAAGGGACTTGGGACACATTGGCAAGCTCTTGGGCAAGTCAGTTAAAAACCAGGCTGAGCTTGGGTGCACGCTAGCATGGACAAATCCCACAGTCAGCACCCTGGCCCATACACCTTCCCAGGCTGCCAGCAGTTGCACACCAAAGCTGAGTGGTGTGGGAGGGGTGTGGGAACGTACAGGGAGCTGGGAAGGTCAGTCAGTGAGGGCTGAAGGGTAAATTGAGGCTGAACGAATGTCACAGTGTTCACCAAACCTGCTTAAGTGGTGGATGTCAATCTGGATCTCACCCATGAGTAAGCTTTGCTTGGGCCTGATGGGTTCATTTGACTAAAAACACAGGTGCCTCCATCAGAACCAGGCTTCCAGGTTCCCTTCAAGTCAATGGAGAGAAAAGAATTTCTAGGGCAACTACCCACAAATAAAGTCCAGTCCGAACACACAAATAGGCAGAGGGCTTGAAACTAAAAGTCTTGTGTATCCCCACTGAATATAAAAGGAACATAATGTGATGTGCTCAACCGTGCACACCTTCCTTTCCACCTGTGAGGATTCCCTCATTCCTTGGGGAGATCCCATAGGTTTCTGCTGTTCTCCTGGACACCAGCTTCCCTGTGTTGCTGAAATAGGCAGCATGAAGGTGACATGGCCCACCTGACTGGCCTGGCAGCGCTGGGGCTGGTGAACTACTTTCTGCTGAGCTGTCCTCAGTAAAACTGCCCAGAAACTTCAAGGAAAATTACTCTGGCAATGCTGGAATTCACAGATTCCCGGTGGCACCTCAGGGTTTTAATTCCTGCATGGTTCTGGACTGTCTTGTAAGGAAAGGGAAATTCTTGAAACCTGCTTTGCATCCGAAGCCTTAATATGTTGATCAACTGTTTAAAATGTATTTGGCTAACCTGCCTTTGAAAAGGACAAAAAACACAGAATGAAATGTTCAAAATGCAATAAAAGAGCAGATGTTTGAGAGAGAGGGGAGAAAGGAGGATGAATAGACCAGTTTGTATTGTGTGCCATGTTAAACAAAGTTAAAGCTACCTCCAACTTCCAGCCCACTTGCCTGGAAAGATCTGTGGGTGGATGTCTCAGCTGCATGGCCAGGAGTCTTCCTTCTGCGCTCTGTGTTATCCTTCACTCTTGTTTTTTGTTCATGACACCTCTCTGTCCCTCTCCTTTTCTTTTTTTTTTTTTTTTGGATTTGTTAGGGGCAAAAAGGTTACCATTCGTGATGAAACAATCAAAAGCTATTAAAGAAAAGCATTGTAATCCTCCTTGCAGTTAGGGAAGAGTGATGCGGGACTACAAGCCTGAGCTTTGGCTGTAGTTGGGACATGCCGTTCCGGGCGATGGAAGCGCTGAGAGGACACTTCAGCCCCATCACCAGGGACACCTTCGTGCCTCCCTGTTCCGAGGGGCCCGTTGAGGTCAGGCGCACAGTTTGCCCCGGGGCCCGCCCGGCTGCCCCAGCGGCGACAGTCCCACGGCGCGGCCAGCACGCAAACAGGGATTGAGAGGGCACAGCAGAGCACGGGGGCACAGCAGATAGTGCAGAAGGGCTTGTACCTACACCCTGCTTGGAGGCCCACAGCCCAGGGAAGCCTTAGGCCTCTGCCATAAATGGTGGGTACTCGCCTCAGAGTTAAGACCAGTGTTTCTGCAGAGGAAGCCTCTGAGATGTCTCATGCTTCCACCCAGACGGAACTGGCAAGGAAGGAGACTTCAGTACAGATGGTAAGTTACAATGAGTGCGCAGATCCTTCTTGTGGAGAAAAGGTAAGTACCTGCA
>NW_010556635.1:0-3825 GCF_000687285.1 Phaethon lepturus | reverse complement strand
GGCGCCGGGGGGAACTGGGGGCGGTTCTGCGCTGCAGCTGCCGGCGGGCTTTTTGCTCGCAAGTTTTTGTGGACGTGGGTGTTTTCCATTTCGGGGGGAGGAATTCCTTTTGCTATTTCCAGATGAGCATTACCAGACGGGAAAGGATACAGGCGTAACTGCATCTAACCTTCGCACGGAAAAACAACGGCCCTTTTAACCAGAACTTCTCCCAGTGTCTTGGTTAACCTGTTGCCATCCTGCAGTTTAACCCAACCCTTAAGCACTGGGTCGGACCATTTGCATTGCGCTTGAGTGGAATAATTCTTTCCAGTGCAGGCTGTACTGACTGTCGTGATTCGTTCCAGTTTCAAAAAAAACCAAAAAACCCCCATGGATCCCTGAGGGTAAATACCCAGAGTGAAGGTAATGGGGGGTATAAATGCTTTAAATCTGACTACATTTTAAAATTCCAACTGAATGTGACGTTTGGAAAGTTCTCTGCTTTTCCAGGTAATTACTTTTTTAAAAGGCCCACTGTTTTAAGTGAGGTTATTTAAATCTGCAACAGGATTTTTTTTTAACCCTGCCGCCTCTTTGATCTTTTTTTCTGAGCCAAGTTTCAAACATTTGTTTGGATAATGATTCCTTTGTGTTTGTAAATGCATTGTTTTCTCTTAGTTAAAAGGTAGTGGCCATATCAAGTTCTTCCTACGTGGTTCTGTGAACCTTAACCTCTGAGTGGCGAATTGAAGCAAAGTGCTACCATTTCGTTATGTGGCTGTATAGCTTCACTTGTGTTCTTCTTTGTAGGTGGCTCTTTTAAAGTAGTAAAGACTACTACTGCTACAGACTTTGTTCTGAGAGTTTGCTGAGGCCTGACCTAGCAGCATTTGAAACAATAAATTGTGTCTTTAAAAAAAAAAAAAAAAAGTGGCAGAAGCAGTGAATATAGTTTAACCGGTCACTTGTTGCATTAAGTAATGAAGAAGTACCAGTACTGCTGCCAGCCAATGCACCTATGTCCCAGACCTTCACAGCTGCTTTCTGACTTTCTGTTTCTCTGTTTTCCTTCCATACTGAGCTGCTGTTCCCCCTTTTTTACTGTTCCATCTCTTCCTGTTATACCTTTTACTCTCAAGTTCTCATAATTGCTGGATGATCTTCTATTTTAGTTTTCTTCCATTCACTGCTGAACTCTTGTTACTGATCTTTTGGCTCCACTGAGTTGACAGAGAATAGTGTTCACCAGGAAATAAAATTTTGTATGAATGCTGCGTTCCCATTTCTCCTGCTAGATGTGTAAATCTGACACCCCCAAAGGTTTTAGAGGAAGCACCATATGTTTCAGGGGCATCTATTGCCAGTCTTGTGCTAAACTAGAGAAGTTTCTTCTCTTTTTCTCTCCACTGTCCCATTCTTGTTTGGCTTTTTTAAATTTGTTTTTTAAAAATGTGGTTTATTGGTAAAAATAGATGGAGAAATATTACTGGAGGCACTGAACTTAAAATCTTTTACTCAAGAAATTCAGTGGGCTTTAAGAAACTAAGTTGTACAAAATTAAAATAGTGATCAAAAATACTTCCTGGGGTAAAGGTGACACAGCAGATTGAAGAATCGGGACCAGAGAGTTTTGCAAGAAAATTTTGGATGGACAAGATAAAATAGGATAGATCAGTAAATAGCAAGGGGGGGGCTATGAAATGTGAATTTATTAGCAACTGCTGAGCTTGCTGGAAGTAAGGAAAGACTAGACATTTCAAATGGTATTATCTATTAATTAAAGCTGCTTTTGGACAGGCAGTCTGGTGTAAAGAATAGTGCCAGAAGCTACACCTCATCAAACTGAGAGACACTGAGGTACTCAAATGCTGTTTGTAGGTGTTACCTGTCTAGCAAAGTGTCTGTGACCTAGCTATGCTGAAGCCTGTGGGCAGTGTGATACCTGAATGCCTTTGGAAACAGGTACTATCGCAAAGATCTCTGCCCTGTAGTGACTGAGGTGGAAAATAGTGTGGGAGGGGTGAAGGCAAGAGCTCAGTGTAGAGAGCGTTTTGATAAGTGTTGCAGAAGTGAATATATTTAGTATGATATGTGAATTTATTGCCATGTAGGCAAGCGTATGGATTATTGGATAAGTTTCTACTGAAGTGTTTTAGTATGGCTCAGGATGAACTATACTTGTAATCTGTCACTTCTCCTTTTGACTCCACGTGGTTACAGCACCTCATTCCTCTTTGTATCACATCTTGCAGGACCAGCTGCGTTTAGCTTCTGCTGGAGAATCCTTTCCAGGATCTGTGATTGACTGCCAACAGTGACAGAGCGAAGCTTGTATAAAACACAGTATTTGTTGGACAGACACTGATAAAAACTTCTGTGCAGACCTGGATCATGAGTAGGATAGGATGGGGACAGAACAAGACAGGTATATCTTCAAAGAGGGCACTCCTTCACCCCTATGATGTTTGCTAGGCATCTGTGAAGGAGTGAGCCATAACAGCAGCTTTCCGAGGCTTTTCCTGTACTCATCTTTTCTTGCCTAGGTATTTTATTCTTCATCCATCTTCCTAGGTGAATGTATATCTCAGTTGTCCCCTTTGAACCTGACATTCAGCTTGCATTTCTGCCCTTGTCTCTGACTTTTACCACGACCAGCATTTCTTCTTTTCCCGGTCCAATGTGAATGTTCTTTCCACGTGGAGGAGGAGAGTGAAGATGACTTCTAGCACTAGATTGTCTGTATCATTAATATGAGTGCCGTTTGAGGTACATCACATTGTTCTTGATTTTTAACTTGATTTCTTCAAAAGGATTTCAACAAGAAAGCACAGAGCTAAAAATAATATAAATAGATGCAATTCTCAACTAACAACACAACCCATCCACAGTTACATGTGTGTTTCTACTTGCATAAGTAATACAAATGTCTCCCCAATTTTTTCTATAGAGGATGAAGTAGGAAAAGTAGTTGGAAAAAATGTGTATGGTCTTGGCCATTTAGGATTGCTGCTCCACTGCGACTATTGGGAAATGTGGCAGGGAATATTCCCTGTAAGAGTGAAAGTGCTAAGTGGAGCCTGCATAATAAATAAATGAGCACTGACAATGTGGGCCTGTTAAAGCATTTGGTGGTAGTCTGCTTCTGGGAGAGCACGTGGTAGGGCTTTAAAGTATTCAAAGCAGCTAATCGGGCACTGGGAATGTGGATATTAAAGTCTAACTGTAGCAGGGCTATTTCTTGATCGGATGAGAAGGGAGTCATAAACCGCAGAAGCTATATGGACTTTGGGTTTGTGTACTCATAATTTGCACTTTTGATTATTTTGTTTGCTTTGGAAGGTGAAATATGGTGGGGCTGGTTGAGGCAAGTTGAATGCTCAGTGGGTGTGTCTGTCAAGAGCCCGTGGAGGTTGGGGGTTTCTTTCACAGTGGAAAGAATTTTGCTTTCTAAGGGGAGTACAGGAGAAGGGAGACCTTCCCAGTAGCACCAAGGGCAGAAATGCAGCTCCCTCTGTCTCTTCCAGCAGCAAGAGTTCAGCTGCTGCGCTTGTGTCTGGGCTGTTGTTCCATGGGCCTTGCCTTCTCATGCTGAACAGTTAAGTATACTGTGAGACTCTGCCACACTAAACTTTCATAGAAGCATTTGATTTAAACCTGTTCAATTTAAACTTTTATGAAAGAAAACTAAAAACTAAGCCACTGCTGAAACTTAGGTTTCTGAATAAAAGGGACCTTATAACAAGAAGAAAATCTGAATTGTATTTTAGGAGGTTCGAGAAAAGGGTCAGCTTGTGAAATCCTCATCACCAAAATGTTTGAAATTTTAGAGTGTATGCTTATCTG
>NW_010556634.1:0-22084 GCF_000687285.1 Phaethon lepturus | reverse complement strand
TTCACCACAAGTCTCTGGGCTCAGCTGTCCAACCAGTTCATTACCCAGTGAAAAGTACATCTGTCTAAGCCATGAGCTGCCAGTTTCATCAGGAGAATGCTGTGGGAGATGTTGTCAAAGGCTTTACTGAAGTCCAGGTAGACAACATTCACAACCTTGCCCTCATCCACTAGGTGGGTCACCTGGTCATAGAAGGAGATCAGGTTGGTCAAGCAGGACCTGCCTTTCATGAACCCATGCTGGCTGGGCCTGATCCCTTGGTTGTCCTGTACATGCCCTGTGAGCACCCTCAAGATGAACCTCTCCATAATCTTGCCTGGTACTGAGGTCAGTCTGACAGGCCTGTAGTTCCCCGGATCCTCCTTGCAGCCCTTCTAGTAGGTGATAATTTAGTATTTCAGTATAGAATGTTTTCATGTTCTTTTGTAATATTTATTATGGAAATGTCTATACTAGCAATGGAAAACCAGTAACAAAGATTGAATGCCAACATCAAAAGAGTGAAGAGTCCGCACCTTCCTCCCTGCCCCTGACATACCACCCGTGCCCCAAAGAGCTCACAGTCCAACTGTGAGACAACATTAAGTGAGGTCCAGTCACATGGCTCACTCCTGGAGCCACCCCAGCAAAGGAGGACTTTGAGGAAAGACTTGGAGATATCTCTATATGAGCAGGAGAGAAAACTTTTCTGTTTCTGTGAGAAAGCATAGAATTATTTGTTTCAAAATATCCCCAACAGATGCGATTGCAATTGCATACTGCTCAGGGACTCAATTTAGTGGTGAAGGAGAGGTATAAGTAAGCTGGAAGTAGGGTATGATGACCTCGAAAGTGAAGGTAAGTATTTTTTATTTGATATATAAAATAGAAGTGAGGGACTTCATACACAAGCTTATGCACCCAAAGGGATCAACTAAGCAGATTATCACAATAGGGTATCCCCAAAAGTTATGATGGTACTAAGGCCTATTTGTCAAGGTTAGCAGAGAGGAAAACTGTAGCAACCAAAGAGACACCTTGAATGATTTTTTGGCTGTTTGGCTAAATTTGAAAGGCCATTAGAACCTCCATACAAATAAAACAGTAAGATTAGATATGAGCTTAAGAGAGAGTCTCCAGTAGGAACTGCAACTTAAGTCAAGGAGCAGTAGCCTCTACAGCAATCAAAGGGTATTGTAACTATTTCCCTTAACTTTATTGAACCTGACTGGCAGACAAAATGAAGCATGTGGTTCCTTTTAAAGTCCCAGAAAAAACTAGCTTGCTAAGGTACATGCAGGTGATGTACATCAGCAAAAATGAATTCTGATGCCTGGGAGCAGAGGTTTAAAACCTTTCCAGCCTAGGCAGGAGTACTGAGGTAAGAGCAACTGTAAGGTGAGAGGTAGACTTTCAGAGCAGGACAGGTGTGCTACACTGCTCAGTTAGAAGAGGGACAACATTTTCTTTGGTTGCTACTGACTGGGTACTGTTGGTCTGTTACTTTGGCTTAGTCAGAAATACTGTATTTTGCAATCTCAGCATAGAGATGGTTGGTGAGTTTATGGATTAGTCTTCCTAAGGGAGAAAAGACTCTTATGCTCCTGCCAGACTCTTCAAATAGACAGAAATGAGGTAAGAAAAATGTCCATCTACTTAAAAGAGTGTTCAAAAAACCTGTAGAGTGTTAAAAAAACATGTAGACATGGCACTTCGGGACATGGTTTAGTGGTCATGGTGGTGTTGGATTGATGGTTGGACTTGATGATCTTAGAGGTCTTTTCCAAATTACAAATTTCCAAATTTAATCATAGAATCTATGAGGATTTTTCTAAGAGGAAAAGATCAAAGCTAACGCTATATCTAGTGCCGAATGAAAGCAGAGGTGGAGAGAAGGTCTGAGAGTTCAATGTGGTGAAAAGGCAGCTGGAACTATGGATGTGGTTGCAGTTTCTTTTGGTCATTGGGAAATTTGCTTGCACTACAGGACATCTGTAAGACAAATAAGAGAAGTAGATGTTAGAGATGGGTCAGGTTTGATTTTTTTCATTGAAGAAGTGATTCAGTTATTGATGGAGAAAAGTGATGGGTGAAGAGATTTTTCAGGTATATTAGGAGGAGATAGGGAAAAGGACAAGGAGAAGAAAGATGGGGGAGCAGTGGAGAAATAAAATGAGTAGACTGAAAGTCATTAGGTCGAAGAGAGTGTGTTGTATAGACATGAGTGTTTTCACTCAAGATCAAGTAGTTTGCAGAGAGGAATTTGAATATGTCATTGGACCTTGGTTACCACAGTAAGATGCAACCTCTTAAATGAATTTAATTTGTTTCATTCATTCAGCCCTGACTGAATTTCAACTAACACATTGGAAAGAAGCAGCTGTGGAAAGAGCCTTCTTGGGATAGATTTCCTGTTGTGCTGTTCATTGAAGCATAGTTGTGCGGCTCCTCAATAGCAAGGAAAGGAAGAAAGTGAGGTCCTGTGCTTAACAGCTTGTAATCCAAGAAACAGTATAAAAACTACTGCTTGCAGTAATTTTTGTACTGCATTAACACCAGGTTCTAATGTTCTTGTAAGTTTTCAAGAAAATAATCCTTGTTTTGTCCATTTGACTTACATATCTTTAAGCTACCACACCAGTCATTTCAAGTGAAGAACTTGGAATCAGAAATGACGATAACTTTTGGCCAATAGCTAATAAAAGTGTAATTAAAACTATATAACATTAAGGACATACTTTTGTCTAATTTACAGATTATTCACCACTCACTGTCATATTGCAAGTGTGTATTTGGGGGAAACAGGCCAGTTTCTCAGCTGCAGAAAACTGTTACATTAGGATACTTGACTTAGGGATACATTCCTACTGTGATCTGGCAGTATAGACTCTTGAACTCTGACTAGAGCTGGATTTGAAGTTAACGATGTAGAAAAATGTATTCGTATTTAACTCATATCTGGAAAGTCCACACATGAGCAAGTCAGGTATTATACCTTGATAAGTGGAATTTATGTACCCAAGTTAAACATTTGAAGGACAAGTCCTCATATTTCTGAACCTCTAATATTAATTGGCCTCCAAGACTGTGTAGTATATCAGATTAATCTCAAATTATAGTTTTACACTGAAATATCATTAATCTAAAGAGGATTGTTTGCAATATGCCAATATGAAAAAACTGCAAGAGGACTTTTCGTGTAGCTGTGTGGACTACTGAGAACAACTTCAGTGCAAAAAGGAGATCCTTTAGCTGGTGTTTAGTTGGTAACAATACGCAGACGTGGATGAATTAATGATTTGAACGGGAGGGAAACAGTGACCTGCAGGAAGAAATCTCTTCAATATAAAGACATTATATTACGATTGCTCTGCTGTTAAAAGATTATCTGAGGAAAAAAACCCTCAAATTGTGGCATTGGAATAAATGTTTTATATTAATTTCCTACTCCAAGGAGTGAGCAAACATTTTACTAAGGAAACTGGAAACTAGAAAATTTAAAGTACTCAATAAAAAGAATAAACCACATTTCTTGAATAGACCTATTGTTCTGTAAAATGAGGGGGAAAAGTACTATCATAGCTATTCATTGCTCTATAAAAGTAAAATATTTTTTCATTATAAAGAAAATTACTGCAAGGATTTAACTTAAAGTATTTTAATTGACAAAACTAGACCATTTTCCTACCCTGTTGAAATAAAAAAGCTTAAGAATTATATAGGAGCTTAATTTGTTATATGAAAAGACTTAACCTTTTTATCTCTAGAGACTTCTCATTTCTCAAGCTATTGATGCTCTATTTCATACACTCCAAAGAGCAGGCAAGTACAAGCAGGCATGTTAACTTTTTATTATACAGTATTTGGGGACAGAAGTTAGGCACGTGAAGGCTGTATCTTAAAGCAGAGCTCTCATGAGTGTCAAAGGTGACTTTGTCATAATTTCAGCTGTATGGCTACAGTTCACTTTACTGCTTCAGGTCTGGGTTATAGGAGTCTTTTGCATGGACGAACAAAGGCAGGGCGGAACAGGGACAGTCCTCTTTGTGTGGCCCTTACAATTGCACTTACTTAGTTTAAGGAAGGAAGTGAGGTCCGTGACCCTGCCTTGCTCCACACTGTGGAGGGTACACCATCCTAAAGGCAAACATTAATTGGAAGCCTGTTTTAGTTAGAAAAGGAAAGACACAAAAATTGGGTGTATGTGAAGGAAGCAGAAGGAAAAGCGAAGGGGAAAGCCAGTGGGGGTAGGCAGGTTAGTGGGAAGCGCTGAACGTAATGTCTGTGCTGTTCAGGGTTGTAGTGAGGGCAGACTTGTAATATGATGTGCTAGGACAACACAACAACAACATTTAGTACACTTTTTGAAGGGCTGTAAAATGCTTGGCTGCAGAACAGTTCTGGTTAGATTTGAGGGCAGAAGAACGAGAGAAAGAATGGGCTTATGTTCATCGTGGTTCAGGGCACACAAGCTCCCACCCTCTGTTGCATTTTTAGATAATATACCTTCGAGACAGGTATTGATAGACCTTTCCTCTGCCTACTGAGCAGCATCCTGGCCCCTGTAATGGGTACTCTTCAGCCGCCCCTTCACACTGGATGGAGCTGCTGTTGCATAACTCACCATTATGTACCCTTCTCTTGCCATTGCTGAGAACAGCCATTAAAAACACTCCGAGAGTCTGTCTTTTCTTCTCTTTCTTGCTGGTTCAGGTTTTGCTGCTGCTAGCTCTCCATTCCCTCTGGAAAGGGTGTTCAGACTGAAGTGTCCTTCAAGAAATATGATCTCTGAAGTGGAATATTATCTGAAGAAGACAGCTGGCTTATTGTCCTTACCTAATATATTTGTCCCCAAGTACACTGGCATATCTGTTACATATTTAGGTTTTAAGGGTTGCTTTTTTTCCCCCAAACTGGCTGAATTTTGAGATGTTCTGCAGATGACAAGTTCACATACTACAGAGGCACAATGAGGTGTGAACAGTTCAATTGCCAGCAGGGAAGGAAAATTATTATAACCTGCATGGTTTATAAAGCTTTATATTTGGAAATCATATCCTCTAACCCCAGCCTCCCAGGTAATTAATTGATGGTATGGAGCCAGTGGAGGAAGTGGATGGCTTTTGGTACTTATACACTGTGAGTATTTTACTTCCCACACATGTCTACATCATAACTAGAAGCATCTGAACATAAAAGATTCTGTAGCATCTTCAGAAACATCAGTGAGTCTCAGTAAAATAGCTGAACCTTGACTCAGCCCCTTAGGAGCTGTTATAAAACCATTTTTGTGAAGTAAAGTAGAAGGATGGGTGGGAAAAAGAAAAACAGATTTTGTCACTCCCTAAATATGCTCAGATTCAACCTTCACTAACCCCATTGTGTAAAACATACTGAAAATTATTAAGAGAAATCTTGCAAGTGTAAATATACTTATTCTCAATGAAATCAACACCATTAAACTGATTTGTAACTATTCCCTTAATACTGCTATAAACTTTACTGCAGTGAAAACACTGGCTATACAGATTGCTTTCCTCTTCCTCAGGATGTGTTTCACCTTTGTGGCATTGCCACTATAAATCTCATGGTCCAACAACCCCTTGTCTGCAAGTGATTTCAAGCACTATCATAAAAACGAAACAGACAGACTTAATTTGAGTTCCAGACTTAAGGAAACTCAACTAAAATATTAGCATAATTTCACTGAAGACGGAGGAAATTGTTAAAATATGTGTATTAGAGAGTGTCTGCAATTCAATACATCTCTTAGCTGGCTCTTGGGTGCCACCCAGTGATTGATTTAACAGCAGGTTTGTAATGGTGTCTGTGGTGCACCACAGGCCATGTTAATAAGCAGCACTGATCACAGGAGATCAGAAACAAGAATGTTAGGAAGTATAAGGAGATTCATGACATGTTAAATCTGAACCTGTGAATAATAAGCTCTAAGTCTGATGGATTTAGTGCTGGGAGAATTTCTGTGTGGAACAATACTCCTATTTGTTTCACACAGGGACTGACTGATTAGGCAAATGTTGTGCATGTTTCTTCCTGAAAGAAATTATGGAAGCTTGTAGTTCTTTGGTTTGTCATATTTTTTTCCTTCTGAAAATATATAGTTACTGGTTTAAGATCATAGCGGTTCTCTGCTTTCCACCAAAATAACAAAGCCGTTTTCATGCAGAAAGAGCACATGCCTTTCTGATGATTGTTCTTTAAATAATGTAAAACCATTGAAGAAAGTGATCGTTAAATACTAAAAGGGGTGTGATGGCACTCTGGTAAAACAGCTGGTCCTGAAGTTACAAAGTCCTTTCCAGTGATACTATGTGACAGCCTGCCTTTGTCCCAACAAAAAGTGATGGTACACTGGCCGCTATGCGGGTTTACAGGTCTTCTCGGACAGTACGTGACAACGATTTACAAATATTGATGTGAAAAAAATTTCTCCTACAGAGAGCTATTTAATCTCACAGAAAAGGCACAATGATTTCTAATAGTTGAGTCAGAAAGATGGGGCATATTTTTCAAAGTGGAGGACTTGGAACAACCTCTCTCTCAAAGCATGGCTGATTCATCAATACTGGAGTTTTAATGGAGGGATAAGATGTCTTTCAGAAAGAGAGGCTGCAACTGAAACTAGAAGGATGGTTTTGGTACAAAAATAATTAGGTGAAAGAAGTAGAATTAAGTTACCAAAATGGGCTCTTCTTGTCTCAAAATGTATTCCTCTTTAGAGCGGGATAAAAGATGACACGGGGCAGCGCAAAAGAGTTTTGCCCTGCGTGTCAGCACAATGCCTGGCTGCTGTGCTACGTACCGGCATCTCTGCAACTCTGTTCCCTAAAATAGTTTGCAGAAGCTTAAAATTTTACATGCTGCTTCTGGTGGTTCCTTTGAAAGGTAGGTACTCTTTCCAACCTTAAAGTGAAAAATCTCTTCCTCTTGCTCTTATGTTCACATTAGCTGGGGTAGGTAGAAGCTGCTAAATTAATACATTAATTAAGCATACATGAATGCCAGGAAATGAAAGATTATGGCCCTAATTTCATACACCATACAACAGCATGTTTTTGTGGTTTCTTAGAGGGCTTAGCAGAATTTTTTAGGTAAGGACACAACTTTAGAGATGTGGCATTAGATATCATGTTTCATACAGTATTTTTCATCACAGAAGTCAGTTTGATGGAGTGAGAGAGAAGTGTGTTTTGGGTAGGCTCGTAAGCGACCAGCAGGGTCCAATGTTAGCACTTACCCCCTCCAAGCGAAGAAGGAGGTTTTGAATTGAATACCTTTGGGCTGCAAGGAGAGAACAGGATTCTGTCAGCCTAATCTCATTATACTTGTAGCCATTACAGTCAAAATGAGTTTCCTCTGCCTTAGTTTGGGTTGGAGTCAAAGCCAGTTCTCAGAGGAAAAGGGTCATTGAATTAAGGTAGTAAGTTACTAAATTGAGCTTCCTATTATACTGGGGTATGTACATTCATGTTTTCTTTAACCATAGGGAGATGAGATGAATAAACCAGGTATTGTTCAGTGATTCAGTGATTGGAGTCATATATTTTGTTCTGATGAATGAAATAAGAATAGACAATCCAATGAAATATATGAAATATTAATTGTGCGAGAAATGGACTGGGACCAAGATCTTGTTCAGAACAGCCCCACACTTTGAGAAGATGCAGCATTAGGCCAGCACTTTGTGGCTCAAGCTCATCTTAAATGAAGTGAAATGGATAAATATATGTCATAGTAATCAATATTCTTTTGGCCATGATCCTACAAACATATGTGAATAATTTTGTGCATGTGAGTTCAATTAAATTATTCATATGCACAGTGTTAACTCAGATATGCAAGTGTTTGCATTATTGGAATCCCTGCTTATGGATTTTCATGAAGAGCCAAAATCTACAAGGAAAAGCTCAAATACCACAAATGTTCATGCAAGTGAGTATTTACACAGAGGAATACAGCCTTGTTGTACTCACATGCATGAAGTTGCTTACACGCTTCTACACACTACTCTGCAAACGGAGAAGGGATAGGTCTCATGTGTTGCAATATTTTACATGCTTAAAATATTTAATTTGATGAAGCGTAGTCAAATATTAATGAATGTCTTGGTCTTTTCTTACATTTGTAACAAATTTGATATACCGTTCCTAAGTTTTCAGCAATTCCCATAAATTCAAAATATCTTTTTAATTTTTTCCCTTTGCATCAGGCTGTAAGAAATTTTGAGCTGTTCCAGTCTAGACTCAGTATACAAAAATGCTGGTTAATGAATTTCTAATTTAGTTAAATACAATATTAGCAGGGACTGACTACTGCAGCACCTCTTTCCATACTTCTTTACAAATGTGCAAACAATTGCAGCATCATGATAAAAACACATTTTTATATCGATGAATTAATCATACAAAAGTAACTCACTAAAGTGGCTGTTTATTTAAGGTCTTATAACGCATAGGCTTAAAACAGCCTGCAGGCAGGCAAGGTTAAACGGTGCATTGTAGCTGGGCAACGCTGCACTGAAGCGTCGGGCTGACGGGAGGCTTCAGGCAGCCCCGGGACTGGGTCAGCCCCGGCGTTGCCCTGTGGCTTGCCATGGGGCTTGGCTTGCTCTTGGCGCTGGGAAGGATGCAGTTCTCGTACGAAAGAGGGGCTGCAGAGGTGACGTGGTGCAAGGTGGCTTGCGCAAGGGATGGAGCACTGGCCCGGGAGACCTGGTTAAAGGTGCAAAATGAACTTCCGGGGGGATGTGTGGAAAATAACGTCCTCTGTCTTTCTATCAGAAAGGTAGGCATAAAGGTGGTTTTCTATCATGTGAGGATAAAGAGCAGAGGCTGAAGGAAGTTATCTTCAGGCAGGTGAACAGTCATTCAAGAAACAGTCAATATCCCTTAATTCATGAAGGAGGTGGATTTAAAAGCAACTAAAGGCACAGGCCACATGAAAGTCCAGCCAGGGGTCCAAACCAACAACGTTTCACTGAATGCTGAGTCAAAAAAAAGGAGGATATAGGCAGCATAACTATATTAGTTTGGTGGCGTTTTGTGTGTGACAAAGAGAAGCTTCTAAGGCCAGGAGACAGAACTGGAACAAGCCCTGTAAGTGACTGACTGAGGAAAAGTTGGAAGAGGGAGTTTTTCAATTAGGTGCTGGCTCAGAGAGGTACAGAATTTTCTGCAAAAACCCTTTGCTTTGCTCTTTGGCGCTTGCCTGCAAGGATAAGGGATTTTGTGTAGTCTTGGAAGTGAACAGAAATCATTGGATTCTGTTATCACATCCTTCTTCCCAAGTGAAAAAAAATTTGCAAGAATTTAAATCTGTGGTAGCTACTTGAGATGAAGATGATGTGTCAGATTTAAGAGGACGTAAGGACTCATGCTACGGGGCTGTACTCCAACAGTACCTACCTGTGTGATCACCCCCAGCTCAAGACAAGCTTAGCAGCTATGCTCCTACGTTACTCATTTATCCAGTCAGTCACTGTTGAGAGCTTTGAGTCTTTCTCTCCACACAGGATCAGGCTAAAGCTGTAGAAGACTGAATGCAAGACTACAGTGAGCTTCCTCCTGTTCAGGGTAGTCGCAAATACTTCTTGGCCGCAGTGTCTCACCTCAGCCGCATGTAACTTAAATAGGTGTGGTAAAGATACTGTAAATTCCTCAGCAGAATATGCTTTAGATCAAATTGTTATTAAATCATTGTTTATCCTTGAGAAACACTTTGTTAGCAAGAAATTTTCCCCCTATCTCTCCAACATCTGCTAACTGAAAATGCTGAAGTCTTTTTTTCCTTTCCCAGTCTTTCAAACTAATATTGATTTTGCTTCAGCTAAAAATAGTTCAGTGGGAAAATGTCATTCAGAGGTGCCAGCTGACTAAAGAAGAAAAAGGATAACATCTCGTAAAACACAGTGTAGAACTGAAAATTAAATTTTGATATTATTCTGCTACTCTCAGTGGATCATGTTAAATTTTACATGCAAGGAAGTATGTATGGTAAAATGTTGCTATGATTCCTTTTAATTCTACAGCAGAGCAAAATTTTGTTGGAAAGGCTGTTTTTAAAACTGAAAAAACATAGCAGATTTATTTTAGTTTTGTCTACCAAATGAAATGTCTACCATACATTTCACAGTAACTCTGCAGTGAGGCATACTGAAAAGGCACCAAACTCAACAGAGTCTGACCCTCACTCTGACAGTTTTTGGGTTAGCCTGATGTATATTTAAAGCAATACTCATTTTAGTAGAACACTGCACTGCATCTGCTCCTACCACAAGAGATCACGATCCTTATGCCATTAAACGTTGTCTGTGCTGTCTATTGAAACCTTCTTCCAGAACAAATCTCCCTCCCTTTAGGAATGAGGCTTCCTTACTCCAGCTGCTGCACCCTGACCTGCCTTGGATAGTACCTTTCTTGGAGGCAGGACAATAAACCTTGCTCAAACCAGGGCTTTTTCTCTACTTGGAACACAACTGTAATTGTAATAAATTTCAGTGTTCAGGTCATTCCAGCAGTAAGCAAAGTGGTTCCCAGCAGTGTGCTGTGTGCCTTGACTGACTTTTGTTATGTTTGCTTTGCCTTTTCAGCTTCCTCCCAGGAAGAGAAGCTTAGGCACTGAGGGGTTTTTTGGGTGTGTTTTTATTTATTTCAATGTGCACACGACTGTGTCTGTCTTGTGTGAATGGTGGTGAGGTTGAAGGAACTTGCATTGCAGGTAAGGAGAGCAGTACAGGGCCTTATTTTGTAGTCTTGGAAGGAATTTTTCCCTCCCTGTAAATGATTTTTACACCTATGTAGGAAGTTATATAGTTTTGAGGTGCAGCAGCACTGGCATTGCTTGAGAAACATGGAAAGAAGCCCACTCAAAACCTTAAAGAGCATTTGAAGTAATAAATGTCTGTGTTTTCCTGGATAGTCTGTGGGAACTTAATGTCTGTGTTGAGTCACACCAAAGATATGCTAAATTTACTAGTGGCTGTGGCTACTGGGTCCTTTAGCAAATGTCCAAAGCTGAATGCTTAGGAATGGCACAGGTATAGAGTGTTACTTCACATGATATTGCTCCCTCTCTTATGGCTTCTGTCAATTTACTCCTTGCGGACTTCCTGAGCTGAAAGTTGCATCTGCAACCTTGGGCTTAGTAACTGTTGGCAGACTTCTGTTATGTACATTTGTTCCATCTACTTATTAAACAATTCAAATTTTTGATACTTACTATGTCCTGAGGTAACTGAACACAAAAATTACTTTTGATTTTCATAGAACCATAGAATATTCATATAATCATAGAATCTTTAAGGTTGGAAAAGACCTCTAAGATCATCAAGTCCAACCATCAACCCAACACCATCATGCCCACTAAACCATGTCCCGAAGTGCTACGCTTCTTTTAAAACTTCTGGCTGGTCATTTTTCTTGATGTGCCCTAGTTTCTGCATCAGGAAGGCACTCTGGAGAGTAGAAAACAAACTTGATGTGCTTACAGCAGCCAGTGTTGGTTGAAAGCTATGCTCTGGAGTTCTGCATTTGATTTTAATAGTTCATTATTACCATAGCCCTGGCATGCACCTATAAATTAGCAGAGAAGGGGGTATAAGCAAATGAAAATGAAGGGAGAAGTTCATGTTGCTCAGTCCTCAATTTAAATTGTAGCCCTGAAAGCTGCTTTAAAAAATCTCTCTAATCCTTTGTGATCATAGATGGATTAAATGATCCATCCTTGAACTCACAAGATGATAAGCCATGATTGAAACCTCTTGTAGCAATGAATTTACCTGAGATCATCTGGAATGCAGATCACCCTCATAATGACAGATATCAGAGAGACAGAAATGAAGACCTCTCTCCAGGTTTCTTGGTTGAAAAGTGGATGGGGAACAAGACAATCCCTTCCCACCTTCCAAGGTTGTCCCACCCCCAAAGGCAAGCAATGCCTTTGTGACAGTTCAGGCTTGCGGGACCTGAAGGTTTTGGTTCTGCTTGGATTGTTCTGTGTGGGTTTTTTTCAGAAAGAAAATGTTATTGCTGAACTAGGTTTTCCTTTGGTGCTATTTTGCTGGTCAGCTCACTGCGTCAAGTCATTAAGTCTCTCTTTTTGACCTCACCAACTCTGAATTGAATGTGTCTTTCCTTTGGAAAAACTGTGCTGCTTCTTGTCCTATACTTTAAAAACTGATTTATTGACCATGTCCCTTACAATAAGGAATATAAGAGTACAAGTAATCTCTCTCTTCAGTTACTATTTTAGAAATTCTTCTACTGTAAATGAGTGGGAATAAAACCTTTCATTTATGAGCATCCTCTGTAATATGGCACTGGTAAATGATTAGCTAGTAACTGAGACAAGATCATCCACTAATTCCATACAGGCCACCGAGTGACTGACAGGTGACAGATACACGCAAGTAAAAACCTCATTTCTCTCTGCAGATCTTCAAATATGTCCAGTTGTCTGTTGTCTATGCTTTTTATTGCCTGCAACGTTCAAAACTGGAAAAAGTCTGCCATTTACTTCTAACCTCATGCACTGCCGAAGTATTTTTAACTGATGCTTTCAACTGTATTGGTAGGGCTAAGAGTGAGGATTGCCTGCTTCTACAGGTATATACATTTTGTTGTTTCTGAATTTGAAGGCAATAGAGAATTCATTTAAGAAAAGGCAGTAGAATAGTAGAAGTAGAATACAGTAAGATAGTGTGACTCCTCACCATTGGTATTGGTACCCATATTGGAAGGAGTAAGTCAAGTTATGGAAAAATCAATACTGTCTCCAATAAAGTTTCCTGCTAAAATCAACACCAGATTTTTTATCTTTGTGTTAATCTTCAGCAGACAGATAAAATAGCCTCTTTTACTTATCTCATCTCCTACTCCATCCAAAGTTACTTCACCCTGAAGTAGGGTGTAGTGTACCAAATTGATATCACCAATTTTACCAAAGTACAGTATACAAGAATACAAAACAAAATATACTGTGTTTAAAGTTGAAAAGGTAAGATACGCATGAAAAAAAAGTGAGGCTAATGCCCAGAATGTTTCTGTTCATTGAAACAGTATTGAAATGGATGAGAAGAGTTGAATGTTTGTCTAATCAAATATCCAGGAAACCTGCCCCTTTGAATGTTTCAGCTGTGAATCCTGCCTGCTGGGATTCTTAAGTCCATTTATTAGGTTTGTTCTTCAGGAGGCTCTGCAGCCCATTTTATAAGACAGTATCACACAGCTGGAAGATCCCCTTAAAAAGGAAAGGTCAGCCAAGTACACTTTAAAGCATAACTTCATTTGTGTATGTTTAGAGTCTAAGTGTTTGCTCTTAACACATATTTAAGTGTGAATTCCTTAGTATGACCAACCATACAGAAAGTCTGGACGATTTCAGTTCACATTTATGTTTTTCACAGGAACAAAAAACTATGAGAAGGTATGTCTTTCTGTATTCCCTGACCAGTCCATCGAGCACACTTGAAGAGAATGCAGAAATAACATGAATATGCATATTGTAGAATAGGTACAAAAAGATATATAAATTGATGCACATAACTTTTAAGTTTATTGAAACAGCATTAAAATGGATGAAAACAGACAAATGTCTATCTACTGAGTGATATTGAAAACTTGCACCTTTGAATGTTTTGGCTGTGAAGACTGACAGTGATAAATCACTTTCCAACAGCTGTGGACAGCTGTTTAAGTCTGGGGTCTACAGAGCTTAATTGGGGAAGAAATAAAATTAAAGTGCCAATGGCTCATTAAGTTATGTGGCGATTTTGTGCAGCAGGCCAATAATACTGCATTCCAGGCTTTGGGAAAGGACATGCCTAACTCTCTGTTAATTAAGGGCTTGTTGAAGAATGCAGGTTTGCCAAACTGCAGTGTTTTCATACGAGAGCATCTGTGAAAGAAGACTCAGAGGGTGAAGCGTTTACAAGTAAGAGCTGATTGTAGCTAGAGCAGACTTCTATATCTTCATATACTGATGCCCTGGGCACATTTACCTTGTGCCTTAGATACAGAAAGGACTTAGATACCTTAGATGCAGAAAGGACTACCAAACCTGCTTTGGTATTGGATAAATAACCATTTCCCTGGAGAGATTAAATTCTTCCCAAAGCAGACACATTTATA
Organism: Phaethon lepturus; assembly: GCF_000687285.1. Classification (NCBI taxonomy): domain Eukaryota; kingdom Metazoa; phylum Chordata; class Aves; order Phaethontiformes; family Phaethontidae; genus Phaethon; species Phaethon lepturus. Next base: position 7,958 of record NW_010556634.1, on the reverse strand, counting down.
AAAAAACCCCACCCAACCATTAATGCACCCCACGAGCATAGAGAAAAAGCAAAGTTTTCCAGGGTGACCAGAGGGTTAAAAAACAGACATGAGAGAATCGAAGTGGGGTGGACAAGGGGAAGTGTATTACAGCTGTAAGGATTATTTGCAGGAATGTATTGTCATCTTTTAAATGCTTTGTTTATATTGATTTGTTTATATAGGAGGAATTATATTTGGCTATTTTAATCTCTAGTGGGCTACAGAACAAGGGCGAATCACGCTTGCTAGTGGTGCTATGAACTGTAAGATGGGAACAGGATGGCTGTCGACTCCGAGTGCCTTAGCTTGTATAGTCATTGCAAATGTGCTGGCTACCGCCTGTGCTGAGTGCAATCAGCTTCACACTCCCTCCTCTCCACAGGCCTTAGAGGGCCACCAAACCTGATTCAGAAGATTTTCCCTGTGGCAACAGAGGGCTAAGGCCACAACTGTGCATAGCAATTTGGCTTAGAGACAGGTCGTGACATATCGTCTGTCAGAATTGCCCTGCATGAGCACCCTAAAATAACTACAAGTACAAAAGTGCTGAAAGAAGGACCCAAACATGAAAAATATCATCAGAGGGATGATCACACTGAATTATTAAGCAGTCTTTCAAGTGGCAATGTGGAAATTTGAGACACATTCTCACCATTTCTTTCATTTATCTGCCCAAATACTTTCCTTCACATTTTAATTAAAGATTTATGTCAAATTGTAGAACATAAAACTCATTCACAACTATGTCTTGTTCTTAAACTGCTTACTTGCATTGCTTGGGATTTTCCCTATTCCCCATTTCTGCCAATTTATCTGGGTGCTTTATTAAGGTGGGAAATTCAGTAGCGATTCCTCTGCTTGCCTCAATCCAAACATCTTTTGCTAATAAGGCCAACTGTCAAAGACATCTTGCCTAGAGTTATTAGAGACTTTATATTAAAGATACCCACACTTACCTAACATAAACTGAAATAATCCATTGATTTCAGTGCAGTTATTCAGGATTTATATTAACAGAACAGAGTTTGTCCCAAGTATGCTGAGTATGCAGCAACAAACACGATACCTGAAGGTGTTTAAATGAAGGTGTTTCAATGAAGGTTTGGAGCACAGCTGTCATTCTGTAAAACCATAACATGACGGAAAAAGGATAGATTATTTCTGTATAAGCCAAGAGAATGTTCTGTGCAAATTGGTTATTGACTGCCTTGCTGTTAGGCTGTATATCAATTTTATTGTCAAATGCAAGACTGAGTCTACTAATTAATTTGAAGCATCACGTTCCTGGTTAGAAAATCAGCTGTTGCTTGTGTTGAAAAAAAGAAACTTTGCAGTACCTGGAGGCTGTTTTTAATTTATTGTAGTCTTTCCTGTATAACTAACTCTGAGGGGTCTATTTCTTCATGAGTCTAAAGACCAGCTGATGTGTTTGTTCACACATTGCTTTTTATTTATAAATAAATAAATATTTATTGCTGCATGTGAACTGTTTGAATGGATATACTGTAAATATTTTCACAGAAGGTAAAATAGTCCTTTTGTGGCATCTAATTAAAACAATTCTGTGTTCTACCCATAGTTTAGAAAGATATTACACAGAATGAACCTCAATACTAAAGTGGGTATATTATATATCTATAAAGTTATTTTCTCACTGAGGGCAACACATTTTACTCCAGTTTTTCAGTCCTAACATTTCTATAATGTGACAATCATCCTTGTGGTTGCTAAGAGCTGATTGAGCTCCCTCCTTTGGGAATTCATCGATGCCTCTCATTAATCAGCTGGTGACAATACTGTTGAACAATGCAAGCTAGAAATATTTGTACCTCTAGCGAACATCTGCCAGAATGATGATTTCCCATGCATTAGCTACAATGGTTGGTTCTGGAGTATGTCGAAATTCTCCCTCCCAGTCTTTCTGTTCAGTATTTTCAAGACAGAGGATGCGACTGTGGTCATATCTTCACTGCTATTTAAACTTTGGATTGGTACCAAGGCCTGAATTGCCAATGTCCATTTGAAACTCTCTCAGAGGACACCCCTGGTCCCTCAAGGAATAATTTGAGCCCTGGCATTTCTCGCAATAGCTACCATCACCTCCCATGGAACCAAGACTTGGGGAGTCAAGATTTCAGTACTGAAGGTGTGTCAGATCAAGACTTTTGCATCCTTTATTTGTTAATTAACACTCTTCCAGCAAAGACAAAGTACAGCCTGGCTCTCTTTCAGTGCAAACAACATCAATCAGCTCAAATGTCTTTCAGCAATGAATTAATCTAATCTTTTCTACTTTGTGCTGACATAGATGAAGAGCTGTCACAAGGACATGTAATTCATCTCAGGTGAAGGATTATAATGAACTGATGAGAGGCAGTAACCTCTTAAAATGCTACTGCTCTTTTGCAAGTGAGCATCTGACTACAGGCTGAGTTTCTGCGTGGCTCATTCCATTATTTTCCATCCGTGTAGTCTTTAAGGAAGGAACACACATCCTCTCTGTGGGTGAGGCAGGTCTGTACAGGCGTTTTGCTTTCAGATGGTCCTGACCTCAGCCAAAGTGTCTAAAGGTACAGAAAGCAGAGTTGTATAGCCAAGCATATTCTGTAGGCATGTCCTACACATAAATTTTGTCTGAACACTACAAAATAGGGATGCAGCAGTATCTTAAAGCTCAGGTCAACAAAGGCAACAAAGCACTGGACATGCCTCAGTGTAAAAAGATTACGAACTGTTCTCAGTTATAGTTGGGTTTACTAAAGAATGTGTGTTGCATTCCACATAAGTCATGGTTTCAAGTGTTCTGTATTTTCCACCTCACTGTAAGTTAAGAGGACCTTGATGTTCATTTTCAGAAATACTAAAAAGAAATAGACTTTCCAGCTATTGTAATACATTGTAAAAAATACCTCAGAATTCTCTGTGATTACAACAAAGGAATTTGCAGGTGCTTGGGCAGCCTGAGTATACCCAAGAATATAATAAACTGGATAATCAACTAAATATGTCTGGTGTTCTGTGTTAAAAATATATATAACTTTAAGAAAAATAACATGAAGATAAACATGCAAGTTAAGAACAGCACCAACAAAAAGCATATTAAAAGAAAAAAGGTGCAATAATAAAAGGAACAAATACATTTTCCAGCTTTGCCAAGTGAATGATAAATTGGAAAGGAAAGTGATGAAGGTAAAAGACTTACTTAAAGGTCAAGTTCAACTTTGGGGCTGTAACCATATTCACCTTTGGTTATGTTTGCTCTTGAATTGGGAACTTCAAAAGAGCAGACTGGTGACTGACATTATGCAGACAGAGAGGCATTAAGGCTTCTTAAGCCAATTTTGATGATATTAATCTATTTGACAACATTGTCCTGTTTTGCCCATACTTGGCAATCAGAACAAAAACAAAGAGGGCTTTTTTTACAACATGGCTTCCTGGGCAACTGTCAATGTTTTTAGTCTAATAGAATATCCTGAGCAGTAATCCTTTTCACTTTCACGTCAATCCTTTCAATCCAGACTTGGAAGTTTACACAAAGGAATTTTCATGGTCTTTCTGAGGGAATAATGCTACTATGTATTCTGACACAGAGAGGAAAACTCAACAGAAATAGGTTAAATGTGTTGGTCATTTTCTTGAGCTAGAGCTCATCCAGGTAAAGCCCTTACGATACTCACCTCTCTATGCAATGGGACACATGTGCCAAACACATGCCTCTGCTAAAAGGCTTTGCTGTGTTGACAGCAATGGAGCAGGGTCTTTTCTGTGTTGGTCCACTGTTCTGACCACAAAATCATGTTTTTTCTCAGTAGTTCTTTAATTTTATACTAAAAATGTTTCTTTTATAACGCAATGAGTAAATGCACTCAAGAAATCATGACAGGCTAAATCATGCATGTATTTAAAAGAAAAAAATGAACTGACAAAAAGATATATATGTTGAAACAGCAGTTTCATAGATACCTTAAACTAACAGATTTATAGAAGACATTGACTTTCAAATGCTGTCAGTTGTAGCAACCTATTCTTTTTTACATGTAAGTTACAGTATTCATGTAAGCTCAGAAATTTTCTATTAAACCAGTATTTGAGCACCACAGAGTTTTGAAGGACTCTTTTGTAAACTAAAACTAACCCTCTTTTTCATGGTTTTACTACTGCTTCACCAGCACAATGTCAATCATTCTTCTCTCAGCGGTCACTAACCAGGTTATTTGTGTGTTTCCACACTGCTGCATCACAAAACATCATGCCCACTTGCCTGAAAAAGATAATATCTAACACATATGGAGACTGCCTTTGATCTCCATGGTCTATCTAGAGGTCACAGACCTATCTTCTCCTCTCCCTCACTTCAAATAGCCCCTTTCATTTACTGTGAAACTAAACATTGGCAAGACAAAGGCAGGAAAATAAAGGCCTTGATTTAGTAGCACTTATGTGTTTGGCTATTTCAAGGTAGATTTTACTCTCTTAGGTCACGTTATTAATTGCCCTGCATTTCTGCATCATGGCATACTGTATTTGTTTTTGTGCATGCAGCCTTCAAAATTCAAGCTGCTCTTTAAATCAATATGTGCCTTGTTCATAACTTAATAGCCATTAAGAGTCTACTAATCAATTTTCAGTAGTCACCACTAAATCCAGCTCTGTGTGAATTGCATGGCAAAGTTTGGTAATTTGACTTGGTTTTTGGAAAATACATTTGTATTTTTTAATGTAAAGTTGTTAATGCAGAAGTAGTACATTGAGTCATCTTGTAAATTGTGGTGAAGATAAATCTGACTGGGAGGGTGAAGGAAAAAAAAACCCTTGTGGTTTCAGGGAATAAAAGACTGTTCCACCTTATATCAAACAACAGGTGAATGATTATGTGTGTGGCAAACGATTTAATGGCATTTGCCAAAGGCAAAAAAATATTTCACACGCAAAAGCCAGACATGTTTCAGTTACCACCAGTTTTTGTTTTTACTAAGGGCTGATTCAGAAAAGCATGTAGGCACCTAAAGAAGGATTTGAGAAACATGTAGTTACGTGAGATCAAAACTCTAGTCTTGAAAATCACTGCTCAGCTGTGGCTCTACCACAAAGACCCCTCACTATTGACCGTACAGCTCTGTAGGAACCTCAAGTTCTCCATGTTCTCTAGTGCTCAAAACCTCCCCAGTTATCACCACTCCAATCACTTACTGACACTTAGTAGACATTTATAAACAAGGGGCTTATCTGCTTAACTCCCTTCAAGAAGTCAATCCAGTAAGAATTTTCTAAGCATATTTAGTGAATTAAAGTTTTGCATGAAGTACTGTAGTTATTACTGTTCTTTTTTAACAGAGGTTAGCTAAGAAGGAAGCAACTGATTTTTTTTTTTTTTGCTTAAATACTTAAAGGCCAGAGCAGTTACCCAATCTGTTATCTTCAATGATGGAAGAATCCAAACTTACACAGAAGAAACCCTAAATATGAGGTCACTGCATGTATCGTATGAAATTGGGCATAAATGTTGTTCCTCCTCCATTAAAACTGTCTAGAGGCAAAGAGATTTGCCTTCTTAGAGGCAAAGAGATCTGTATGACCTCACAGCTTAGTGGTTAGGGCACTTAGCATGTGACTAAGAGAGAAGCCCTGGTTCTGGGTCCACCATCTCCTGATTATGCACTCCTTCTCTTGCACGTTTGTTCTGGCCACATCAGAAAAGTATTTCCCATGCAGTGGACAGAAGAAACAGGAGAGGTGAGCCCAAGAATAGGCTTCAGGTACAGGAAACTCTTCAGGGAGGTAAGAGAGGGAGAGCTGAAGAGGATGAATCTGGGCATCTGGACCACTCACGCTGGCTTCAGTAGCTAGAATATTATCTATGAGCTGTGTCTCTCTCTCTTCTTCCACCTGCTCATTTTTGAAAATAAATATTATATTGTTCTGTTTGACTTCAAAAATAAGTGACATGTCACCTTTGGGAAAAGATTTTGGATCAGAATCCCAAGTAGATGGCCAATTATGTTCAAGACATTGAGATTTAAGATGCTCCTCAATGCTTGCTCTAATATGGTCCCTGCTCAGAAGGATGATTATCTTTGTTCCTGTCCTAACGTGTCTGTGTCTTCTTGAAAATCAAGCACCAAGCACAGAGAGCTGGAACACATCTGGGAGCAGGTGCCCTGGAGCAAGCACAATGCATTCAGCATTGCATTGCCTGTGTGACATTCTGCATCCATTTCTAAGACACTGAAAGAAAGATGCACATATGCAATGCTGTCTGGAGAGAGCTGTGTTTGTGTGTATTCTCTGCAAGAAACTGCATTACACAAAACAAATGAAAGGGTCTCCCTCGTCAGCAATATCTAAAGATACAGTTCTAGGATAGAAAAAAATAAAGTTACTTTGTGTGCATACCACACTTTACTTGAAATTTCTCCTATAGAACATTTAATTCTTAAGTCTCCTGCTTTATATACAGCTGGATACAGCTTTAACCCTCTTGGCTAATCAACAAAATAGAGTTCTGCTTGTGTCTCAATAACCTACTAGGAAACTTTGCTGGATGCAATTACAGAATCACAGAATCCTTAAGGTTGGAAAAGACCTCTAAGATCATCAAGTCCTCCCATCAACCCAACTCCCCCATGCCCACTAAGCCATGTCCTAATATCTAATCTAAACCTCCCCTGGCACAACTTGAGGCCATTTCCTCTTGTTCTATCTCTAGTTACTTGGGAGAAGAGACCAACATCCACCTCATCACAACCGTCTTTCAGGTAGTTGTAGGGAGTGATAAGGTCTCCCCTCAGTCTCCTCTTCTCCACATTGAACATCCTGAGTTCCCTCAGCCGCTCCTCATAAGACTTGTTCTCCAGACCCCTCACCAACTTCGTTGCCCTTCTTTGGACATTCTCGAGCAGCTTGATTATAAAGCTAGACTGAACTGGAAGGATCTCCAGCTTGCTTCTGTGATTATAATAAATTTGAGATGCATTTGTTTTTTGTGATAGAGCTAATGGTTCTTTCCTTAATTTACACCAGACATATCTTGTTAACTATTAGTCAATACATTTCTGAGCCCATCACTTCTGGATTAAGTCAGGGAAGAGGTGTCAGCAGCTGATCCTAATGATCTTTCTATACACTGACAAACTTTGCTGATGAATGCAAAATCTTAAGTAACATTAATACTTTAAGTGGTATAGATTGTTCTCTGTGATATTTAAACACATTAAGGGAATGGCTGAAGAAATAGTTGATGAGTTTCAATGTGAGAAAATGATAAATGATGTATTCAAGAGCTAAAAATAGTAGCGCTGCCTGTGCATTGCTGAGTAGAGAGTGGAATGCAGAGATAAACAAGGGAACCGAGTGGATTGGAAGAGCACATGTGTGAGGATGGAGTATGTTGCTCAACTGCAGTAAAAAAGGTTAATATGATAAAAAGAGAAGCTCTGCTTGGAGAAGCTTCCTCTGAAGTTTTTGTGTCCAGATTTGAGCTAATGAAGTATGAGAAAACATCTACAGAAGGACTAGAAACTGAGTAGAGGTTAGTGAGGCAATGACTGATTTTTTAGAGTTTAAGCCTAATATGCAGATTATATCCAAAGAAAAAATAACAAAAATAATTAAAGTCATGGGAACTGGAGAGACCTCAATATGAGGAAAGATTAAATACGCTACGACTATTTTGTTTGGAAAGTACAAGGAAGTAGGACATCAGAATTAACAATAACAATAGCTAGAAAGCAATGTAGTCCTTCCAAAATTTAAAAAATGAAAAATAATTAAAGGCCAGCAGATAAAGAATAGTGAGCTTAATATTCATACAAATAATGAAAACAACTCACTATTTTATAATGTTATTTTAAAAAGTTCCTTAGTAAAATCAGAAAGAAAAATACGTACATGAAGAATGTGTATAATAATAATATTAATAAATTTTATTATTTATT
>NW_010556633.1:0-7360 GCF_000687285.1 Phaethon lepturus | reverse complement strand
GGGAAGCCCCCGCAGCTCGGCGTTGCCACCCCGGCAGAGCTGGGACAGCGAGGGGGCACCGAGGCACCCAGCCCGCCCCGACCTGAATGGGGATGGAGCTTAACCCCTTCATTTTCCAGGTCTCCACCCAACCTTTCCCACCTCCAGCTGGCTGTTTTTAAATCGGCAGCTTTCTCCAAGCAGTGCCTTTGCTAAGTCACCGCCGCAGCACCCCACAGCACCCCTGCTCCTGAAACCACCTCCCAGTTTCCATGCTTTTTCAATTCCCATGTGAAACATCCCTGAATTTTTTGCCTAATGCAGATACCAGCTACAAGCCCAATATTACTGTGCTATAAATGACGTGGGAAACTCCCCCAAACCACGTTAGCCGGGGACATAAACAACTTCATTTTTAATCCTTTCCAGTGATATCACTGTTTCAAGAGTGAAAAGAATATGATATTATTCCAGCCATTTGATCTTCTTATTTTGGATATACACTGGATTACTTCGGGGTTTTTTAATCCAATTAGGTTTGCCTCTTTCGACCTAGGTAAAAACCAATAGGGAGATCCTTCTCCGTGAACAACGTGTCTCACCCTAAGTAAAGGGAGAATCTGGTTCATCAATATTCCTCACACACAATTTTAAACCTGTTACTCTTCTCTTTTTCTGCAATCCTGTTTTGCAGAAAAACTTTTTTTCCAGAGAGTAAGATGCAAATCTACTGCCATCAACTTTCTGTTATTCAGAAGCGCTAAGAAGTAAACCACCTGGTATTTTCCTTCAGCGCCTATATATGCATATGCAAATCCAACAGCTTAAGTATCTGCCAAACTATTTACTGAGTTTGTCAGGGAAACAGCCTCTGAAACAATCTTCTTTTAAAATAATATTCTACTGCTAAATTCTTCCTTTGAACGCTATTTTTATCTCTCAAGGAATATTCACCCTCGCAGTCTGACTGCTTGTTAAGAAAAAACAAGAAAAACAGTAAAATCTCACTGTTGGCCCGTGTTCTAGCGCCCGTGTTCAAACATCAGGATCCCAACAGTATCCCAGCGCCTGAAAAACATGTCCTTTTCTTTGAAATCTGCCCGAATTGCGGATGAGAAATTGCCAGTAGAAATTACAACATTTGCCATGACTGAGATGGGGTGGGTTTTCGCGTTTGGACTGAATGAAACCATGGAAAATGTTGTTAGTAACAACTCCAATGTTATAAAAAATCACCGAGTGACAGATTTCGAGATTAAAAGGAAATATTAAAAATCCCCTTCAATATTTAAAGCTTACTTAACTAGTAGCACTTCACTTGACACTGACTCGTGTCATTTTCTTTCATTCCTCTTTTGATCCATGCAAAGCAGTTACACGACTGCAAATATCTTATCATGTCACCTTCTCATATGGATATGAGATGAAAGAATATTATCTCAAGCTGAGCGATAAGTCCTGTACCAAAACTACGGGTGGAATCTGCACGATCTGACGCCAAATGGGAGCAGGGAGGCAGTGGCACCGGGCATTTTTTTCCTGATATTCTGTGTTGAGGATGGTCAAGAAAAAGGGTCTTAATTTAATAGGTCATTCCAGGCTACTAATTAACATCGAGATTTTATACCAGCTTAGCTGAGCTTTTTGTCAAGGTACAGGGATCACTCAAATCGCTTTTATTTGCATGATTATGAAGTGGCAAACCATCGATATTGTTTCGCCTCTGATTTTAAACATGCAAAGGGCATCAAAAGGCCTATTAACCAGAAATAAAATTAGCCCTCATCTGTTTTATTTTAAAGGGACTCTTCCACCCCCCTTTTTCTGCCTTTCTTATTTAGGGAACTCAGTTCCTTTCCCATACTTGGTATGTAGTACATCTTTTTTTCTCCGAGTTAATTCTCCAAGTCTGGTCTGTCAGCCAGTATAAACAACACTTGATGAATGAGACTCAAGGTGTTTAGTCACCTGAAGCAGCTGTTTGAAGTAACTTTACACACAGCCTGAGGCCCGTGTTTTCACAGCTGTGGGAACTCTTCAAAAGCCTTCCCTCTTGGCCTGCTTCTTTGCTGTGGCTTTAGACTCTTAGCGCAAGATCTGGACAATTTCAAAAGGGCAGAATGAAACTAGAGACAGTAATTTTTGATGATTTTGGGCCAAAAAATGGCCTAGAATAAATAAATGAAGTACATTTGAAAGTGCTTTACCTAGGTGGGCTATATATCTAAGAATCGCTCTTCGTGTGTTCCTGCGCTCTCTTAAAAGGGGAGATGCGGGGCTGAAGGCCCGCTCTGTTTACACGGCAGTATTTTCACTTTCTTCCTCGATGCAGCTACGTTAAAATTAAACGTTTATGGGCCTGGAAATACAGGTACCTGAAATAAACTCAGCAAGTTTTTAGAAGTCGGAAAGCTCTCCAAACTCATAAATAGACCTGCAATGATTAGCGATCTGTGCTCCCCGCTGGGAAGCTTTGGAGAATTGGCCTTGCAGAGCTCGTATGATTGCTTCTCCTGGCTCAAAGTCTGTGCCTTCATGATATGCCTCACTGTAACCATGTAGGTAGCCAAAGTAGTGATGAGCCCGAAAAAAATTAAAAAAAAAAAAAAAAAAATTGAGCAAGGCGTTGAGCTGGCAGGGAAATTACAGTTTTGCAAATGTGGGACCCAATCACGCAGCTGGGCTGAAATATTATACGCAGGCTGAGGTCATGGACCAGAAAATGGATTTTATTTGGGGGTGGGAGTGGACTGCAAGCCTAAAGGATGATGATGAATTCGCTGGAAAATCCTGAGCGATAAATGGCCAGGTTCTACCTCCCCTGTGATGTGCAGCACTGCCGCCCTCGGGGGCTGCCAGAAGATGAGGCTCCTCCAGGAGTCAGACAGATATTGCTCAACGCCGTGAGTAACGATGGTGCCGTCAGAGCAGCCCGAGAAGGTGAGCATCCCACGGGGGAGGGAGATGGAAAACAAATTCAGCAAAGCATTGATGTGAGCACCAGAAAGGGATGTGAGTAGACAGATTTAATCCATACGGCTACATCAGGTGGATGCTTAATTCACTGAATAATGCTTTCCATTTCCAAGTTCATCCAAAAAAGGAAATACAGATACATCAAGCCTCAACTTTCAAATGTGTCCAACAAAAGGCATCAGCAAGATTGCCAGAAAGAGAGTAAGGATGGGACAAACTACTCCTGAGACAGCAGAACAAACATGCCCCGGCCTGAGCTGTTTTAACACCACATGCCTCCCACACATTACTCCATAAATCGTTCTTTTCTTCCCTTTCATTTTCTCCAGTTTACAAAAATTCTCATGTTAACAGAAACATTTAGTTTAAATTGATCCTCAGCCATCCTTGGCATGTATTATACACTCTTACTCTTTTATGTTTTATAGCTTATGTCATTCCGTATTTATCATTTAGTTAAGGCCTTATATTTTTGGCTTGCTATTGCCCCTTATCAAATGATAAAATGTTCCTTCAGGAGGGAGAGAATTTTTATGAATTATGATGATAGTATAGAAAATAAATTACTTATTGGCACTACGCTCAGGCTATACATGGAACTGCGTCCTTTGAAAGTTAGAGCCACATGAGAAAGGCACGTGTGCAGGCACCGGCACAGCCAGGGAGGGAAATTCCCCCGAGGACAGAGCGACTGTGCGGTGACAAGGACAGCAGTGCTGCCTGGTCAGCGGCTCAGGATGACCCTGCGCTGTCCTGGGGTCTCTGCACAAAACTGCTCGTCCCTTCACGGCTAGCACTCCCCAGTGCATTAAAATGCCAGAAGGTGGTGAAGTTTCCAGATGTTCTGAGAACAGCAGGGCATAAACATTTCCAGAGAAGACAAATGGGATTTCGGCGTGAATAAGTCCTCTTAAATGTCCTCTATGCCATTGCCCACATCTGGATGCCCACAGGTCTTTGGGTACCTGTGTTTTGCAATGACACTGAAGGTTGCTGTGCCAAACTATGTCCTGGCCACTGCCTTCACCCTTCTAACATGCTGCCACACCATCCTCACTCCTGACCTACTCCTGAGAGGCCTCAAGCAGCCAACACCACCTAAGGCTGCCCTCCCTTCTCCAAAGCCCTTTGAGCCCACGTGGTGAAAGCACACCTCGTACTACCAGAGACACAGCTGGGCCAGTCTCTTCTCTGCAAAAACATGACATAAACGCTGACGCTGGTCACCGTACACATCAACCAAGTCAAACCTTGCTAATGAACTACTACAAAACTTCAAACAAATAGACCAACCTGCTGCTGAACAGCATACTCCAACCGTTTCCCCCAGGTACGCATGCAGTTATACGTATATAGGCTTGCTGTCCTTCACCTCAGGCAACCAATGAAATAGGCAATTAAAGATGTTTGCTTAAACTAGGAAACTAGTTTATATTGCCGAAGCCTGGAGCTACAAAAAACAGCCCACAAGCAGCCAGGGTAGTGTTCTCCTCAGGCAGGTACTCCAAGACAAAAAATAGGTTTATTTTAACTTCTCGGGTAAATCCTCTTCAAGTGAATGAGGGCTCCCAGGCACCATCCGTCGAAAGGCACTGACTTCTCCTACCCTTCCCTCGGCTGGCTGCTAGGACCAGATCTGCCTTTTGGTCTGCTCTTCACAACGCAATTTCTCAACCTTTATATAATAAACAAGCAACTGACTCCCAAAACAGATACAAGGTTTTGTCATTGCCATGGTGCTTTCAAGGGCTCATTCCTCAGCAAGCACCACAGCCAAAGAGGATGCCAAATGCATGACATGACGTGGCCTTCGCATGCCCGTCATCTCTGAGACCCTTGTCAGAGGTCAGCTGGCCAAAACAATGAGCCACCTTTTGGGTTGGAATAGGTTTAAAGAGATGTAGGATTATAACGTTTACTTTTAAGTGGAAGCGGAAGATTTCATAAAGGCTGAACAGCAAAATCCTAAGCCCCATATGAACAGTAAGCTAAACATTACCTGTTATACAGAGTGGCATTTTATGAATTCACCATAAATGGCAGCATTTTATGCCATGATTTAACTAAAACACATTCAAAAGACCACCTATACAATGTAATGACTATGTGACAGAGCTGTGCCCTTCCAGCCTCCTCGGATGAATGTGATGGGGTGATTTTATAGAGGTTGTAGACAAAAAGAGTGAAATCTGTGAGGACTGATTTTAAAACAAAAGTATACTTGTGTTATGCAATGATATACTCCCATTAACCAATATTCAGAATTGTTGGATGCATAGGTAAGGGCAGCTATATATAGAAACGCCATTTTATCTGTAAAGAAGTGAAATATATTAAACTACAGGTGATGAGATGTTACAGGAAGAATCATCGTTAAGAGATCCTTACTCCGAATGTGCATGTAAATAGTTTTATGGGGATATCCTGTAGAAGATGATGGATTCCTTATGAGCAACAGCTTCTGAGCGAAAGGTTCCCTATCCTGTAAATACAGAAATGTGAGACACAGCTGGGAAGTCTGCCTACAGGCAAGTCTTCAGGTGAGTAAAATAAGCAGCCGGAGTTTGATGAAGAAAATCCAAGAAGCCCTATCAGTGCCTTCTCTGCCCTGACCCAGTAAGAGAAATGGAGGGGGAAAAAAAGAAAAAAAAAAAGAGAGAAAGATAAACAGGGAAAAAGAAAAAAAAAAATGAAAAAAGACCACAATTTGCTGCCTAACTTCTAAAAATACAGTATAACATTTCAGACTGAACACGCATGTATACATATATATAGTATGGTGGTTATTAGAGGCAGTACAGTGTAAGGCTTTTCTTCTCTCTGTCTCTAAAACATTTTCCCAGGTTAAGTACAATTCCCATGACCATCATAACCATTCATCTGGCTCTCGACTGGATAGTGGTAGGGTGCGTTGTGTTTGGCTGTGAATACCAGTGCACCCAATGATTTCCTTTTCCATGACATTTCTGAGAAACAAATACTGGATCTGATTCACATCTAGCCACAAATATGAATCAAAACCCAATGCAAAATTGGATACACGCTGGAAATTTGATAACTTGTGAATATGAATTTACTCCTGTAGTTGCTGAACTGCTATTGGAAATCTGGAGCATGCTTGGAATTACAATTTTTGCTTTCCAAAAACGTGCATAGTTTGTTCCTTGTAATCATATTTCTGATGAAGTCAAAGACAGAAATCCCACTGAGAGAGCTGAGGAGGAAGGACTTTGTTTTAAAGACGTACACTTTATGGAACCTCTCCTACTTGTTATCCTTTCGGTGTAAAATATTAGTCAGTCTAATCCCTTTCTTCTTCTGTACATTAATAGAGACTTGAAAAAAGAGGTTACAATTTTTATAAATTAGAATAAAGTGGCCTCTGTTTTCTAACACTTGCCAAAGCATACGGGGTCAAACCGAAACAGTCACCCACGCTGCCCAGTTACATGTCTTATTTAAACAATAAATTAGTGTCAAAGTTTCCAGTAATTAATTTCTATACCAATTTACATATTTCATTCCTTTCATTTTTTGCTTTCATGTTTTAAAACTGTAACGCAGCTAACATCTATTTAAAGCAGCTTCCCCTACCCAGTGATTGATGTTAGATACAACAATTACAATGCCAGTACTAGGGATAATTCTTTGCAGATGTTGTCAAATTACAGGTTAAATGAGGAAAAAAGTTCCTTTCTTCCGGCCACCCACTCTAGTTCTCTTGAAATAGGTGCATAGTACTGTATATCCTGTGCTGTAGGTGCAGTAATTCCCCGCTCAGTCACTCATCTGGTTTAAATGACTTCCATTTGCCATTTCAAAGGATGACAGAACACTGCGTTCAGATTGTTCTGCAGGTACCAAAAACGCAGTAACTCTGCTTTGTGTTTTAGCTGGCAAAGAGAAGTGAGCTCGATCTGGCAACACTATGCTGGTTTTCCCTTTAATATAAATAACATTTGCCGTTGTGAGCAAAAAAAAAAGAGAAAAAGGAAAAAAAAAAGTTAGGTTAGAGTATTTTAACCCTTTGTAAACTTTTCCACTCTGAGATAAAACAGGGTCCTTGTCTTCATGTTATAACCATAACAGTATGTATTTCGTGTTGACAGAAGGAAGATTGAGCATGGGTCCTGCACGGCTATGTAGCCCGGGGAGAGGTGATGAAACTTCTCCATTACCCAGCCCTTGTAGCGGGAGCCAGGCACAGTCACAACCCCTGAACGCAGGAGAAGGAAGGTAATGCTCCATAAACAGAATATGGAAAAAATCAAGAACAAATTGAAAAAGTGGCTTTGCCTGCCCTTGCGTGTAGTCAGCACTGTGCTATGCTCGGCAGGAGAGCAGACTGTGCCGCTCTTGGCCTCGGCAAGAAAACCTGCCGCGTTGGCGTAGCCCACTGCCACGC
>NW_010556632.1:0-5175 GCF_000687285.1 Phaethon lepturus | reverse complement strand
CAGTCCCAAAACTGAGCCCTGGGGGACACCAATTGTGACTGGCAAAAAGCAGATTTAACTCCGTTCACTATTAACTCTGTTCACCATGACTCTCTGGGCTTGGCCATCCAGCCAGTTTTTTACCCAGCGAAGAGTGCACCCACGCAAGCCATGAGCCACCAATTTCTCCAGGGGAATGCTGTGGGAGACGCTGTCAAAGGCTTTACTAAAGTCCAGGTAGACAACATCCACAGCCTTTCCCTCATCCACTAGGTGGGTCACCTGGTCATTGAAGGAGATCAGGCTGGTCAAGCAGGACCTGCCTTTCATGAACCTGTACTGGCTGGGCCTGATCCCTTGGTTGTTTTGCCCATGCCCTATGGGCACCCTCAGGATGAACCTCTCTATAATCTTCCCCGGTACCGAGGTCAGGCTGACAGGCCTGTAGTTCCCCAGATTCTCCTTCTGGCCCTTCTTGTAGACTAATTAGTTAATTGCAGATGGTCTGAATATTCTAAGCCAGATAATGGCTCACAGAGATGTTAGCAAATTTGTAAGTTTTGTTCATTCAACTTTGTAAAAAACTTTAAAAATCCAGTTTTGTTTCTCTCCTGTTCTCTCCCTTCTCTTTCTTCCTTCTCTCTAATATACTCAAGCCACAGAAAATGAGAATTTTCAATACTAAAAACTAAGAACTTTAAAGTTATGAAACAGTTTATGAATTATTCTTCATTACTTAATAACAAACCAGCATCTTGTGGAAAATACTAAGACACACACTGGCTATTTGGTCTTTTTCAAATCACTTTGATATTACTTTGCTATACTCAAATGCATTCACTAAAATATATTTTCAGATATGAGTGTCTCTAACTCTCCAGAGTTATTTTAATTGCTGATTTTCTTTGATTCCCCTCAGCATAATCTCTGTCTTGTGTGGGTTCACTGTTCTTCATTCAGGCACAACAAATCTTCACCCATTAGCTGTTCTTGGCCAATATTTGACCACATCTTGCTCGCTCTGGTGAAGGTAAGCATGACAAAAGCTTTGTAGTTTCTGCAATAGGTTCATGATGAGTCCACCATTTCTAGGATCTGTCTGTAAGTGTTGAAAAGATTCAAAGAGAGAAGTGATAGTTGTGAATTCAGGAGACAAACATGACATTTCCTGTCACCTTATTAGAGCTATATACACCCAGGAAGATGTTAGACTATTTTGATATATTCATTATTCAGCCTTGCCATTTCCCTCAGTAATCTCTTATGATCACTGTCTGCTTCAAATCTTGCAAAGAGGTCAACAAAGATAAGAAGTTATGTCTGCCCTCCACTCTACACCATCAAGAAATCATCCATCACTGCCATTAGTGTTTTAAGGTGCAAGTTTGGGTTTACATTCAGATTGCTTTGAGGCTTGGACACTTGCTACATTCTGGTTGTTTCTTCTCCTGATAGTCTGTCACTGCTATAAGAACATCACAGAAAATATCAGTAGTGTTGTGCCCTCTGTTGTGCCCCTTCCCCGTGGAGCAGCTGTCACTGAGACTCAAGGATCAATAGGAGTGACGGAGGCTGGTTTCTGATTTCTTGCTTTTAATTAGTTTCAGGTTGAGATGCGTGGCAGAACACTGCCCTATGCCTGTGAACAGAGAGGAGGGACTTCAGTAACAACCAGAAATAGGAACCTGCATCAGAAAATGGTCAATCACAAAGCTCTGCTTTGTGACAGCTTGGGGATGAAGTGAAATTAAAATCTGTCCACTGGGCAGCTGGCCAGTATGCAGAAAATACTGCTTTGATTTGTGAGCTGTGTCATTAACTGTGGATGTAGCACCATGTAAAAGCCAGCTTCAGTGTTATAAGAAAGGCTTTATGAGAGGAAACTTTCAGATCTAGGTCTTTACTTCAGGGTGTCATAGAAATAGTGGCCAGTAAAAAGGTTCATCCTAAATTTTGGATGCAACAATTAGCAGTATTTGGACCAACTCCATTGCTAGAGAAACATTCTGGAGATACTTGGAAATTTCATAGTTCAGTTTAAAATTCTTTCTGGAATTTTACTGAGGGGACTATTTACACCATCAGTCCAAAGAAATTAGCATTTCTTCTTGAGAAAAAGACAAAAGAGAGGGGAAAAAAGAGAGAGAGATAAATGTAACAGGTGAGAAAAGATGGTTAGTAGAGCACGTACAGGTGAAGTATAAGTAAAATTTAAGTATTTGCAAAATGCTTTTGTTGATCATATGTGTCAAAGAAAAAAACGTTTAGGAAAATGCTCACTAACTATTGAAGCTCATTTTGTTACCTTGAAAAAGCCAGGATGTGAAATCACAAGATGCCTGTGAAGTCTTTGGCATATTCAAATGCTGAATTTTTCTGTCCCTAGAATATTAGCACTAACTCAAGAGATATCAGAGGGGAAAAAGGATCTAAACAATGTGACACTATCAGGTTTAATCTATTAAGCAGACCAAGTGAATGACAAGGCTGTGACAGGGAAAGTTTTTAATTCACGTATACACACACATCAGCTGCAACTTGCCATGAGTACCTCTCCAGTGAGAGGGTGCAGTCAAACCAGGGGGTATGCAGCACCCCTCCAACCATTCTCAGGCTCTGGGTGGCAGCTTGGCCCCGAAGCATAAGGTTGCCACCTCAGGTCCTCTGCTCCTACATGGTGTCACACACCCATAGTGTTCCTCCCAGTTTTCACAGCAAGGTGCCAGCACAGACTGCCAATCACATTAGTCTACAATTACATTACAGGACACTTTTCCAGCAGTTTCAGGTGTTCTCCTCGCACTTGTTGATCATGGCCTGTAGCTGACACCAGGGCTCCTTACACTCAGTTCTTGTTTGCATTTTTTATTAACTCTTCGTCAATATGGGGCCATGATGTCCCCATGTTAAAGAAAACCCTGTAAAATGGTTCAAGTAAAATATCTGTTAGCTAGAAACTATTCCAAAATGTAGAAAGTATGTCTCCTGAAATCTAGTGACACCTTATATATTGGTTTTATTTTCTAAAATCCAGGGACTTTGTAAGACAAAGCGTCACATACTTAAGCATGAATTTTAAGACACACAGGTTTTAGATGGAAGTGCACAAACACATCTGGACCCCCAAGTTCCCTTTGAAGTGCAGAGAGACAGCTGGGTGTCAGGAAGTGGGATTCACAGCTATGGGCAGGTTGAGACAAACTGTGTGTATGGGATTCACTGGGAAAGTCAAAACAGTCAGACAGGGGTCTAATGCAGAACACCTCTATGAAAATCGTTACTGTGTTTGGGCTCTGGAATACTGTTGTATGATAAATATTTAATCCAAAGAACACTGGAAGCCATCTCTTTCTCTCCCATATTAAGCTTTAGTCTAATTTTACTCAGATCTTTGAGTTGTCACTCAATTTTTGTGTTTACTCAGAGCCTGACTTCTTAGATGACAAGAACAGAAATTATGAGTGGTTGTCCACTAGCAACTCGGATAATTAACCAACATTCAGATTATTTTAATCCCCAATCTGAGGCTTGAGATTCTGAGATGGCTTTTTTCCCTCTACAATTTGTTTTTTTTGTTTTTTTTTCAAGAGGAAGGAAAGTTGTATTCCTTTAAAGCTCTGATCTAAACTGGTATGTGTGACAAATCATATCACAGATACAAAGAAGATTTTTTTTTTTATGTAAAGTAGAAATAGCAAGACAAAGGAAGGAATAGAAGCAACTAAATCACATGTATTAATATAATCCCTTGGAAAGCAAAGTGGACACTCAGATCTTTGTACCCTGTGGATTGCTGAGTGTAAGTATTTGTCCACTATCTAGGGAATGCTTGTCCTTCATTCACCTTCTAATGAAGTGTTTGGAACTATTAAAGGACAGAAGAAAAGTCTGACACTCAGGATTACAAGTTTTAATGTCCCCCTGTTCTGCAAGTTAATCCTGCCAAGTAATGATAACTACTGAAATTGTCACTGGACTCTAATCGACCATGTGTCACATGCAGTTTTACAGCACCCAGCTGGGGGTTAGTCTGTTATCATAAGCCCTAATACAAGATTTATTTGGCAATGAAAGAGTTTTGTTCTACCAGGTTTTACCTCACAGCTGGCATATCTGGATGTTCATTAAACACATGGATGTTCATTAAATCTCAGCTGATCTCAACTTATGATATAGTCATGTTCAATAACACAGCCATAAATTCATTTGAAAACTTAAAAGAAATTGATGCACAGCCATATTTTACTTCAAGCCACATGCTTTCATCATTCAGCTACATAGACAACTATGTAATCTAAATAGCAGCAAAGTAGCTTTTAAAAGATCTTTTCAAATGATGTAGTTCTCCAATATTCAGTTTTTAACTAACCCATGTTTTTGGTTCCTGTTGTATTTTTTAATTTAAAGGATTTTATTTCCAGGCTAAAAAAAAAATGGAAGTTAAAATAAGGTTAAGCACACTGCGTGAATATTGAAGCTTAAAAGTGCATCTAAACCTTTTTCTGTTTTTCCATCTTTACCTGGAAAGTTTATAAGAATGCCTAATGTAAAATAGGCAAATTTCCATCACAAATGTATGGACTGGAGATATTTAAATAACAATACTATCATTTAGACATTGTCTGAGTGAAAAGAATTTTCAGGCTTTTAAGGTTCATCTCTCACTAGTCAAAATGTAGCTTCTGGCAGTTTGCATGCTGCGTTGCCAGATTGAATGATAATGTTCCTTCATGTAAGTGTTACATAGGACAGAAAAATTAAAGCCTTGGAAAGAGATTCCTACTCCTCCTACGATCTCTTTATGATAGGTTAATGACCAGCAAAATGGGCTAGGAAAAAATCACTGAATCTTGGAGATGCAGGACCTGAATCTTTTAAAGACTTTCATGAGCTCTGGCTCAGCAGTCCTGGAGTTCAGAAGATATGTCAGGAGAGGCTCACAGCCTATCTCTACTCATTTCTCATGTGGGGTGGGCACCAGATAACCATCACAGTGTGCTAGATGGCAGCAGCCAAAGGCATTTGCCTGAATGTCTGTAAATTATTTGTTATACTCCTAGACCTCTACTTCTTGTGGCTCTGGTCATGGGGGACAGCAAATTACAAAGATGTCTTCTGCTAGGATTGAGAGAACAGACTACTCTGGAATTTTTGAACTTCAAAATGAGCCTTTTTCTTTCTTTCTTTCTTTCTTTC
>NW_010556631.1:0-14884 GCF_000687285.1 Phaethon lepturus | reverse complement strand
CGACACGCGCGGCGCTGCGGCAACGTGGTCGTTCCCTCGGGACAAGGAGCTCGCCTCCTGCTGCGCACGCAGGAGACGGCCACCAGCTGACACCGAGACACCCTGTGACCCTACGGAGATCTCTGCCGCCCACCTCCCCTTTCCTGTTTTTTGCCTGTGATGCCTCTTTAGTCAACTAAACACACTCTTAAGTGGTCTTGACTCACCTACTTTCAGCAGCCTGCATCTCTGCAGCTTCGTACGATGGTCTGTGTAAGGAGGACTAAGGATTTTACCTTCTGTGGACCTGACAGAGGTCTCCAAGGGACCGGTACCAGGAGGGCTGCATGCCTTCTCCGCAGGCCCAGCTCTGACTCAGTCACACAGCAGAAATCAGAATGGGAATTATGATGGAAACAGCAGCTGTAATTTGGTTTCAGGAGTTGCCGTTTCCTCTCCGAATGGCACGACTGTCATCTGCTCCCGGGTGACTCAAGTCAGCATGAGGCTGCACTCTTCCCCATACTCAGACAGGGCAATGAATGATACGTAATCGCCATCCTCCCTCCCGCCACCTCAGTCCAGCACACCAGACCCCACAGTACTAGCTTTGGTGGAAACACAGTCTCTCTCGGAAAATCTTAATTGCTCTGTGTTACTGGTCTCTTCAGATCCCCATCAGGAAACAAAAAGCAGTTTCTAATACTATACCACAATGAGATCATAAGAAAAAAATACTACTAATAATAGTTGAAAACAGCACAACATTACACTTTCTAGCCCAAGCAGGGTTCAGCGTACTGTACACACCAACAACAAAACCCTGCCCATTTTCAGCTATACATACCAGGCACGTGGTGTTCCTCTAATGACTGGGGCTAGCAAATTTGTAGAAGCTGGAAAAGTGTTTTGCATGACAGAATCTCAGCGTCTGATGAGTGTGCAACTTGGACAGACCTAGACACACTCCCACCGACTTCCCTCCTATTTCTCACAATTCTGCCTTTGCTGGTTCCAGCTCCACCCCATGTGACAGCACTAGAAAACCTTGAGTACTACAAGAATTGGTTACAACCTTGTGAAAGCCATCAGTTTTCTAACAAATTCCTCAGATCTATGAAGGTTTTCAATAGATGAGGTCTGAAGAACATTTACATACCGTACCATATGACATGCTATAGCTTGCAGTGATAGTGGGATACCACTGCACTGGAACAGCTTCTACTTTTGATAGAAAAAAAGTCATTCAGCTGCCTGGTTATCCATACTGAATTGTAGCTCTGAACTCTGCCTGTCACTAATGTTGCAAGAAGGGTTGAGACCTGCAGCAGCCAGCCTGGATATCAGTGCCTGAAGGAAGGGGAATATCCAAAACGTTTTCTTCACATTCCCAGCTTGCATGAGATAGCCAGCCAGAAAGAGAACTAAGTATGCTGCTCAGCACGAGGGCAGGTCCCTGCTCCTGTCCCTGGAAAAGAAGTCCACAGAGAGAAAACGAGGAGGAGGTAGAGCAAAGCCATTCCTATCATCTCTCTGCCAAATTCGGAGATGAGACCAACCCCTCAAAAATGCAGCTTGTCCCAACAACCACACCAGTTTGAAGAAACGACTGAGTCTTGCTGACACTATGCCAATGTAATTTTTTTTTCAAAGAGTAAACAGGATATACAGATACATGGCAGCTGAGGAAAAGAAAGTAAACATGCACAAACTTTGGATGGCAAAGGAGGAGGACAGAATTAAATACATGCACAGCAGGGTACCTGTGCCGGCCTTCAGTTTGGTTAGCTGCCAAATGCAGGCTCACAGGGAGAACAGCCAGAATGACATACTAGAAAAGACATTTTTTAATGGGCTGGAAAGCCTTCCACCATCAAGGACCATGCCTGCTCTGATGAGGTGCCTGTACATATGGGACCTTCATTTTATGCATCACAGTAATCGACATTATATAAAAACTTAACTCAGGCACTTCTGTAACTTTCGTCTCCGCAGCTCTCTGCCTTTATTTGAACAACAGCCATATTAACACACAAGGCCCCTTGTTTAAATTATAGGAAATTACTGTTCTTTTACTGTACTGTTCTCTTAAGAGAGAAGTAACCCCAGAGAAATTTCCAGCTACCAGAGAGAAAGGAGAGCAGCACAATGTACTTCCGAAGCGTGGAGACCCACAGGAAGCAAGCTGCAAGGCAGACTGGAACCGCTGGCTGCAGCAGTGGGCACATGCAGACCCCCGGTCCTGCACCACACCTGCTCATGCACAGCAGAAAGCTCACAGCCTTGTGCACGCAGCATAGGTGCTTTCAAAAACTGAGCTGCAAAGCCACACACATCCTTGAAGAACTGCACATTTGAAGTCTGGCTATTAATACATAATTACAACAATAAAGCTGAGGAGACCCTTTGTAGTCAGATTTCCTTCCTTACTTTGCTTATTAGTGGCCCTTTGCTACTGTTCTTTCTCTCTCTAGCGGTTACGGTTTGCTAGCTGATACCCTTATGAGTTTCAAACCATAAAACAATTCATATTTGCAGCTTTATGGGCTCATTTGTAAGACTTATTGAAATCCTTCAGTCTGAGTTGTCCTTTCTATGTGTACATTATCAGTATTAGGGAAAGGCCAGTAGGAACAGGTCTATAACTGGCAACAGCTTATCCAACTCCACGCAAAACACTATTAAGGCTAAGAAAGGCTTGGTTTGGTGCTGGTAGGTACCCAGCTAGTTTTCCATGCCAAGATTGTTCCTGTCTAACTCCCTGGATACCAAACCTGAACAGACTGAGACACTTTACCTTTGCATGGCAGGGAACTAAGATTTTGAATTCCCTCTGGAAGAAAAACACACTGGGTTTTTTTTCCAAAACATCTAATGGGACAAACCAGAAACACTTTAGCAAGCTATCAAACAAAGAGGAAGGATGAAATCTGCATTTGCACGGGACAGTTTGGGCCTGCTCAGGCATGGACTACCCATGGCCAAGCACAGGCAGTTCCAAAGGTAATTCTGCCTCTCTGGGCAAACGTGCTCCTTTGACAAGTGGGGTCACTTATTTGGGGGTCACTGAGTACCTCAGTCAAGTTCCCTCTTCCTTGCTCATCGTATTGTAGAAATGTATTTGTAATTACTACCACCACTGAACTACTTACAGTCCACTAGAAAGACTCTTGCCCTTAGAGCCTTTTATACCAGTGGAAGCAGCAAATTAACTTTGTTGCTCTTTGTAGAACCTCACCTTCTCCCTTGGTTGCTGCAGAAGGCTTAAAAACTTTTAAAAAAAGTTTTAAACCTACTGCTAACATTAACTGCGTGGCAGTTAACACCTGAAGATATATGCTGAAGAGTTCTGACCTGCAGGAACCCAAACAGCAAAAAAAGAATTTCATTCAGTAAGTCAGACTTGTTTTGCAGGCATTTTCTGATCTAGCAAGAGTGGGTTTCCACATCTTGTGGACTTCATGGAGTATATCTAGGAGACTCACTCTGCCTCTCTGTGTTCATGTGTATACACACACAGTCTTTGTAACAGGGCTTCTCTGCTGGCATCACTGCAGTCTGGTGAGCAAAGTGGGCAAAGGTACAAGCAAGCAGGAAAACCCACTACTTTTTTCAGTGTAACTAAACCCATAAGGCATCTGCTGCCCCTGCAGTTTCTGTTGGCTAATACCGATGGAGAAGGCAATACTGAATTCACAAAATATTTCAGGAAATATCTCTCATCCTATTCTTACTGGTTACATTGTGCAATAGAACAGGTTGGACAGTCATTTCCCATTTTCAGCTTCATGGAAATCAGTTCACCTTATCCTTAACTCACAGATGAAACCTGTCCAATCCCCCAGTACCTGGAATATTTTGGAAGATGTAGGATTTTTAAACACACTGGTTTAACTTTTGTTGGATATTTTTGAGTACTGGCTCACCACTATTTCCTTCATTCATCCAATATTACAGATGTCAATAAGGAAAGAACCGGAATTTAATATAGCAGGTTTCAGCAAAATTTAAGGCCACAAGGTAGAAAAAACCAACCCCAGCTCACTGAATAAATATCCTCTGTATCGTTAGTCCCCAGCAAGAAAAGGACAAGCCACACTCAGAATTAATCGACAGCACCTTGAAAAGTGGCTTAAATCTTTACTGTTTCCGTAGGGACAGATTCTGCAAGATGTTTCACAAATGAGTAAAGCTACTTACACTAATAGCCCTAAAGCACAGACATGCAAGTCTTCAGAGACAGGCCCAAAACCTGACACATCTGAAAACGGGTTGAAAAGTGTAAGATCTTCCCTACACATACAGGAAACTTCTACTCATAGTCATCAGGAATGTTTGGCTAATTTGTGTATCTTCATATCTATGAAAATCTAGCTGTCAGCTGGGAATCTCAAAGAACCCATGGGCATCCAGCCACTTTCACATCCACTTCCCCCAACTGCAGCAAGATATTCCAGCCCAGTTTGTAGATTTTCTGCTTTCCCTTCCTTACAACTTCTTCCAGCCCTGTGCTTGGCAACTGAACCTCATATGCAACTTTTAGTTGCACTCAGCAACATAATTCCTAACTACATGTTCTGTTTTCCAGTCTAGATAACTGGGACTAATGTAGGACTCTTAAGATGTGCATGTCATACATCAAGTCACGTGGGAGGACCGTAATACTCAATTTAAAAACAAAAGGTTTTACATCACTTCCCTCTGCCTTTCTGTGCAAGTGTTCAGAATAACCTAGTGTTTAGGTTGGAAGTCAGTATTCAGCAGAGAATTTCTCCTCCTCTTACAAGAGCCCAAAGAAATTTTATCTGGTCTACTTCCTTCAACTCCTTGAAGATTGTTGAGTCTAGAGTTGTACTAAAAACATTGTGAAAAGCAAAATGAGGTTATCCTGGACACACAGAAGGAAGCTGATTCAACTGTGTTCTGACTGAGGAAAAGATGGTCACCCATGTAATATACGCTTCAAATTATACTAATTTCTTAGAACTGAAAAAGTGTCAGAAGACACAGAACAGAGTTTCAACAGATATAGAGATGATTTATGGTGTGACAGATCAATGCAGAAATGTAGAAACAAGACAACCAAGATCAGTAACATCAACAGAAAGCTTTAAAACTAATGTTTTTGTTTAAGCACTCCGTAACTACAAAATTTGACTCTTTCACAAGGCTGTTGCCAGGAGCTCAGATTAGATCTGATTTTACGCCACTTGGCTTTGATTTCCTAAACATTTTCCAATATTGCTCCAAAATTACTTTGGAATTAGCCCTTATTAGCATAAACATACTATTCTTTCCCAGCCATAAAGCAAATTTCATTTGGGCTCTCAGGGCAGGTGGAAGGTAACTGACCTTGTGTTTTTGGTCAGAAGCACAGAACACAAGCGTATGTATCCCTACAAGGGATGGCAGCAGGTAGGAAGGAATAAAAATAAAAATCCCCTTTCTAATGTAGCCATTCCAACAGTGAATCTTGATTTACTATTAAAAGTCAAAACTCAAGCAAGAAAATTCTGGATCCTGTTTGCACAGGACAGCTTAGAACAGAACATTTTATCTTTGTTCCTTTCTATATATAGAGTAAAACCTTCAAATATACAGATAGCATGGGTTTTCTTCCCAATTTGACAATGGACATTTTTCAGAGTCCTTGGTGCCATGCAAAACTGATGTTCTTTTTTTTAAATATACATTAAAAAACACAAAGAACCAGATCTTCCTAGAAGCTGACATTCACATGGAAAAAAAGCTTTATAGCCTGTCCCCCTTGGGAACACTGACATGGCAAAAAAATATTTCTTCCCCTTAAAAATTAACATCTACACTTATATTCTGCAATACATTACATAAAACTCCTCAGTTGTCCATTTAGCAGCTGTAGCAGCCTAGCTGAAATTAGCAAAACCCAAAATATCACGTAGGATTTGTTTTGGTGATACACTTAGAATGTATATACACAAGAATGCAAGTAGAACTTAATAGTATAGTTATGTTCTTGCTAACTGGTGTCTAAATGCATAGTCTTACCTTCTTCTCATAGCTGCAGGCTTTGAGCAACTCCACTTTCGTAAGCAACATACCAGCTTAAGCAGTAGAAAAAACCCAAGCCACAAGAGCTCAGAGGATTTCACCACTGGCCAAGCAATCTTCTCAAGTCGCTAGGAAGTGAATGTTATTCATGGACAGTGAACAGGAGCTCCAGTTTACATTGTCTCTCAATAGGCTGGATGAAAAAACAGAAACATTCACCCCATAAAGTAGCAGTAACCTTACAAGGGAAAAACAGCACCCCGCAGTGAATCTGACTGCAGGAATAAATGCATCAGATGTGATGAATTTAACACAGTTAACTGGTAAAGAATTCACAAAATGCTCAACAATGAAATTCTGTGTCACTGTGTCTGTATTTCACAATCCCTATGACTTCTACTGAGCTGTCTGCAAACCCTGTCCAGAGGGCACTCATTCACCTGTCAAGGCTCATCTCTGAGTAGAAATATGAAAACACCATAAAAAACATCCTCCTGGGGTGATACTGTACTCCTTCCTATGCTTTCTTGTAACAGAAAGCTTTTACAGCAAGTATACAGGTACAGTTATTGCACAAGGCACAATTTGTGTCCATTTAAAAATCCTCAAGTCCAAATCTATCACAGCAATGACTTCTGCTGACACTACAGCAAAACATCACCCTCTGAGTCACTTGCTGTTATGTTACATCAGTAAAGAACAAGCATAGAGGGGTAGGAAGTCAGTGTCTCAAACAGCTTTCATTAGGAAATGTCTGTGTTTTTTAGTTGAGAAAACGAACACAACCATTGCCTTGTACTTTACCCTGGTGGCACATGAAAAGAAGGGATCTAACAGAACCAATGTTTAACATCGACACAGATTCCCCAAAGGCAATCTCAACCTGTTGGACTGAAGCTCTGAGGATTGACAAGCCTCATCATATGAACTACATCATCTAAGATAGAAAGAGAAACAGAGGTAAGATGAATATGACCAGATCACAACAAAAAACAAGACAGCAAAAACTAAACACAATTGTTACACAATTTGTCCACAAAACACGCTCCTGCATGAGACAACAGGTTTAGTCACCGGCGGCAAGTTAGAAATTTTGGGTTTGAAGACTTGTATAAGGCAGTAAAAGAGCCACGTATAGCATTTCTTTGTCAGCTTTCGTTAGTGAGTGAAAGTAAGCAAGGGTGATGGAAACAAATCACTCTGTTCCATATTACTGAAGGATTATTTTAAAGAATGCATCAAAGAGGAATAACAGTCAAAGTTACTGTGTCAAGACTGCTGCTATCAAGATTTGCACAATGCCTTACAAACTGAGCATACCATTTTCCAGATTGTCCAAATCTCGTCTTTTCACAGTCGTTCTTCCAGGTGCAAGTATCTTTTCTAGTCTTACCTCATCATGATAGCAATTGTCACAGGTTAGGTGCCATGAACATAAAATACTTGCATGAAATCTGGACCTGCTATCACTGACACACTGTATGCCAGGAGAACCTCAGTCTTTTTCAAAGAGCCTTGGTAAAGCCGCAGACAATTTGCTTGCATGCAGGACATTGCCTGCAAAATCTATACTGCAATAATTTAAGTGTGTTCCTGGAATATCCATCACCACTTCCTTCAAGGACAGATGCATGTAGGCCACATCAGGGGCTGATAACATCCACCATCTTACTACTTCAACAAACATTTCCAGATATGTTATCATTTCCTACACTTCTGAATAGCTTACCCTCTCAGTGTGCCATTGACTAATATATCAAGGTGTATTAATACTACTGATTTGCATCTACAGTGGACAGTATTTGTTCATTTTCTCAAAATCCTTCTAGGACACTCACCAGCTTTTTGTTAATGTTATGAATGCATTCTTATTACCCTAGCGCTGAAAATGCTTTTATTAAGACTGCTTTTCATTTTGCTTTCTTAAATTTTATTTTACTGGTGATATCACTAAATGCCTGGGCTTCTTTCATCCATTTATTAAGGCATATCTCTGCAGTTGGTCTACTTAGACATCCAGGTCAAAAATGGTTAAGAACTGTTCAGAACCAACATTATGGATCACTTGTACTTGGTTACGTACTGCTTCCCTTCAACTGTGGTCTTGGCTAGCTGAAACTGAAATAAAAGTTCAAAGTATTAAAGCTCACATGCCTTTTGCTAGAGGAGTGTTTGCTTTCTCTGAAGTCTCACTAACAGTTCTTGTTGCACTTCAGCTTTAATGCATGATACATCATTTCTCAGTACTGTAAATCAGGTCTTACTGTGCCCATTATATGATGCAGTTTTAAACTAGCAGAGTAAAGCCAAAAAAGAAAATCAGAAAAGATGAGATGCAATCCCACTCATATTTGCTGATTGCTAATCCTGACTACTTTCATCACATCTTCATTGTAAGCTTGGTTATACCTTGAGCACTCAAAAGCTGCAGCAGTGTTTGCCATGGTCCATCATGCATTTCATGTGAACTGAAGATATGGAAAATCTGAGTGTTACTTCAGTCCAGCAATGACACAGTACAGCTATCTTGATGGCTCATTGCAAAGCTCTGCCTAACACCAAGAGAAAATCTTCTTCTGTTTGGACACTATGAAGGCAGACAAGTAGTATGACATACCTCACTTCCCAAACTCATTAGCATAGCCTCTTTATACAGGACTTTCTCCAGTTATGTTTGCCCTGCTATGTCTGTCCCCTTTTTCTCTGAAAGCAACATTCCGAAAGGCATGAAGAACAACTAGTGAAATCCCATGGATTTAAAGATGACAGGTTGCACACAGTCCTCGCCATCACTCTGCAGTAAGTCAGCTATGAGCCCTTAAAGCATGACTTGATATTTTGGGAATAAGCATGAACTATTTGCTGCACTGTAACACAGAGCTGAGAGCTAGAACAAACACAGCTACAGCTCCCCACTTCATCTGGAGAGACAGTTGAGTTTTTAAGCACTAACTGACAGCTGCTTAACATTTACTCTGCTCCACTATTTGCTTTGAGAGCTTTCAGGATCTCACAGTTAAGCTCTGCAAATTCCAACAGGAGATTCAAGTGACAGGTAGTTCTAGCAACAGATTCAATATTAAAAGAAAACACAGCAGTCTAAAGTCCTTTCTCTTCCATTCTTTTGGATGCATCCCGAGGCATGACTGACAGATAATCCTCCATCTCAAACAGTGGCACTTACTTCAAAATTCTAGAGAGCTCTTGAGCCATTTAATTTTAACAGTATAGCAAAATAAGGCTTTTATCTTTGTAGTCCAAAAGCCCCATTTGCCACTCTGCATAATTCCTTTTGACCAAACATAAATAGGGACCTCTTTCTGCTATCCCATACATGAATGCCACTCTAGCATCTGTCCATTCTTCTCCCACATACAAGCTGTTTTCAAGGCCATTCACTTGACTCAGAGTACTTCCACTATGTATTTTATGCCTTTCAGGTGCTTAATAAAAATCTTTCAACAGAAAAAAACCTCAGCTAGCTCTTGGGTTTCTCTCTTGCAATGTCATTGTCATCTGTTCTTCCTCTCCTAGAGTTCTCTATGGATACTCCCCTCTTCATCAAGACCTTTTACCCAAGAAGAATCCTGCCCACAACAACAGGATTTTTACATATGAATATTTTAAAACATCTGTATTATCTTGCCACAGAGGTCTATCTTAAACCCCTGTCACAGTTTCCCCAACATTACACAAAATAGTTGCAGTGAGCGGAGGTGACGACATGAGCAGAGGCTGCAAGGGGTCAGATATTCAAATGAAGCAACATATCTGGATACCTAATCATGGCAATAAAGGCTGCTGTACTTGCCTCCATGTGTCTCATTTAGTTTTATGAGTATTTTCCAGAATGTAATGTGTGTCTGATGACCTGTGTACTCAAAAAAGTTTTTAATTCCAGAGATTTTATCAAGGTGTCGTGGCAAATGACCTCTTCTTCTAGGCAAGAAGTCACAGAAATGAAGAGAATCACTTCTTGCAACAATGAGATAATTAAGGCTATTACTTCAAGAAGACAAAATGCTTCCCTTCCTTAAGTACTCAGAGTAATGCTTTCAAGTCACCAAGGCAAAACCATGGAGATTACTACTTTATGCAGTATAATCCAGGATGGACGACATAAACCTCTCACTTTTTGACCCCACTATTTCATCAAGCAATTTAACTAGAGCTGGTGAAATTTGTATTAAATACATATATAAAGGACCTGGGAAACAGGTTGTGTTGTGTTTTTTTTTTTTTTAATTTAATCTCATTTTCACGGTACATACTGCAAGCACAGAGATTATCTGTTGCCCCTCACAAGCTATGCATGGGAATCAACAGTCACTGCTTCCTAGCTTCTTCAGGGTTGTGGAAGAAGCCTTCTGTAACAGACATCCAGATCAAAAAATGAAGAAACTAATACTGACCTGGTATTTCCAGAATTAAGAACCTCACCAGCTGCTCCCAGGAAGGCCTTGGCCATGCAGTTTTCCTCATCATAAGGGAAGCTGCCACGTATCATCCTTCGTAGACAGGAGCATTGCTAAGTCCGTACACAATTCCAGCATTCAGGCTCTACAACAAATGCTGAAAAACAAGGGAGTGATCTGACAGAGGCTATCAGTGATTCACACCTGCCTCACACTGTGCATCACTGTCTGTATCAGGTATCGGGGAACAGAAACTAGTGAATAAAAATGTATACTAAATCCCAACAGCTACCGAGTGAGACAAAGTAACTACAAACTTCAAATTAGGAATAGTATTTACCTTTATGGGTAACAATCAATGAGATAACTTTCCAACAGTTGTGCTTGACTCTCCATTACTGGAACTTTTTAAAGCTTCTGGATGATATACCAAACAGAAATTACAGGCTTCCCAGCATTCAATACCAAGTTTCCTTCAGGGCCTTTTATGCACCAGACCACCTCTGCTACCTCACATGTCCCTTCTGGCCCTCTACCTTTGCTGCTAGGGATCTGCTTATCTCCATTTATGGAGAAGAAGTTCTGAAAGACTTTACAGCAACACAAAATAACCAGAAATTCTCTGCTTATAAGGAGACCAGCAAGGAGCATTTGCCATGCAAACCATGGCTGACAGAATAGCATCATCATCTTCCTCATCTCCACCAAGCCTTTCACAGGAAGTTCCAAGCCCTAACAAGTTAAAAGCTTCTCCTCTTTTTAACTGGTTTTCCTGATAAGTCACTCTCCTCCCCCTGCCCCAGGCTAGGAAGTCTCAACCTCATGCTCCAATACATATAATTTATTTTGTCAAACTCTTTAACTTTTTGAGGTAAAACTTTTGTTATCAGGTGAAAAAAAGGCAAACTTCTCCCTGCAACTGACAGAGGATCTGTGTGATGATAATACTGATTGAGGTCTACTTCAGGCAAGCCCCTCTCGTCCACCCAACCACCCCTCACCCGTCTAATTGTGACCATACAATACAGACTGTAGAGCAGGAAGAAAATGTAACTGGCTACACAAGAAAAGAAACTTTCTGTGGAACCAGATCACACTGCATCTACCGTTAAGTCCACCATGGGACTCAAATCCCTTTCAGAGAGGCTGCCAGAAACCTTGCCAGTTCTCAGCCAGAACCTAGCTGTCAAACACAGACCAGGGCTTTATAGCAACACGAGCCTTCCTGCTTGCCAGACCTTGGGGACCAGATGCAAGAGAAAATGCAATACTCTTGTGACTAGTTTCCCCACCACTCCCCTCCTCCTCAAAAGAAAAGCCACAGTCTTTCCTTGCCCATCTACAGAAGTACAATGGCATGAAGGTTTGGCACAGCCATCCTACTTCCCCAGACAGCAAGCAAGTTGCTACACTGCTAACATGACAATGGAGCTGAAAAATTCGGAGTAGGAAAATGCATCCCAGACTGTAAAACCATTCCTACTGATCCTTGCATAGAAGTCATGTACAAGTCAATCCTGTAACTGAATATTTCAGCAAATCTGGATGCTAAACACCACCCCCCCCCATTACTTTCCCCTTCCAAAAATGTAATTGTGGTATTGGGAATTTCTGAATATTCATACTGCAGTGGTAATGTCCCATTTACTTCTCTTCAACCCACCTGGCAAGTCTCAGAAATGAGACAGATGTCATGAGTGATATAAACAGAGAACAGGATCCAACCCAAAAAAAGCAATGAGCTAGGGGCCATGAGATTTGAGTTCTAGTCCAAGTTTCTGCCAGCCAAGTGAATCTGGGCAACCCATGCTGCTATTCTGTGTCTGTCTTCTTCCTCCCCCACTTCTAACACATCTGTTTCAACTTAAGCTCTCCAGGACAATGACTCTCTGTTGCTACAATGCCCAACATGTTGTGCTTCCCATTAGGAAGCAACAAAAACCTTATATACATAAGGTGACTGTTGGATACCCAGGCTCAGTTCTCAAAGATTCTGGCACAGGATTTTCTTTTCTGTATTTTCTGCTACAGAGGAACAGGATGAAGTCACCCACTCATTGCACTGGAAGCAAAGTAAAGAGGAATTTGGACTGTGAATCCCATCTCAACAGATCAGAAAACACATCTAATATCACTGCAAGCAACTGTATAAAGCACGAGTAAATAATGCCTTGCCAATTTTTACACAGACCATAAAAATCAGAGAGAACTCACTGATTCTAGGACTTTTTCTGGTACAGAAAAATTTTGGGTAGGCCCTCAGAATTTTTTCCCTATTTGGTGGTGTGTAGATGGCCTGGAAGAGGGGAGAAAAAAGAAGCCAAATATTGGTCCCAGTATATGGGTTAAACAGCGTCTCAAAAGAGCAAGTAGACAGCATGTTGCTCTTATGAACCCTGGGCCGAAAATCGCTTCAGTAAAATAAACCACCTTTAGACACATCTCTTGTTTTGAGATACACACTCATATGAATAATAGGACTCAGTAAGTTAGCTTCTCCAAAGCTCACAAACACAAGGACAGCTATATACTGAAGCAGAGCACAAAATCCTAAGCAGATACACCACTGTTTCACTGACCTATCTGTGGGCATCTACCTGCAGCAATATCCTGATTATTAAAGTGATACTGACAACTGGGACATGGGAAGGGGCTCCCAAAGGAGAAATATATATGCACAACACAGACTATGGTTTAGAGGAGAAAACAGAACCGTTTTTACTACTGCTTAGTCACATGCGTTAAATGCCTTTCAGAGTTTAGCTAAAGGCAGAAGCACTCCATCTCACAGATGCTTTGATGGTAATAACCCACTGCTGATACTTCTGCTCAATTCCTCCCCAAAGCCATCTGCATTGTACTTACTTATGAACCGCATTCATAAAGCCGTCACCTCTGCCAGCCAACGACCCATTATACCCCGCTGTTATTGAGAGAGACAAAGAGGAAAAACATGTTTATAACACAGTGTAAGTCACCCAACCCAAGCAACATTCAGGATGTTTGTTACATAACAAATTCTACAATACCTTACATTTCAGTAAGCTACTGACTCAATGTATGTGGCCAAAGCACCCTCAAGAAATAAGAGAATGAAAAAATTAATAAGGACATTGGGAAGTTAAGGATCCAAGTTAAATGTGTACCCAATTGTGCATAACACACAGAGATAAATCTATTCATCGGGCAAAATGAGATTTAAGATGCACTAAAGAGGAGATGAAAGCCCATTAGCATGTAAAATTGCTGAAATCCACAACACGATTTGAAGGTGCCTATTGTACCCTACAGCACAGAGGGTCTCAGCTTTAAAGACCACAGGTGCTCCATTGCCACCGTTGATGGGCATCACTTATCATCTGGGAATACCCCACTACACAGACTGCTGTCTATCATCTGTACCTTTGGGATGTTTAGATCGTTTTTCAAGACAGAGAATGAGAGCACAGACCAAAGTACCTTTCTGACTGTCCCTGAAGCTCAGACACACCCTCCTCACACACCACCTTTTCTACCTATTCCCCACTCCGTTGCTATACCTCATGACCACATCTTCTCTACAGCAGATCTCAGTGGGTATTTACACACTCCACACGAGTGCAGATGAGAAACAGGGGAGGATTTCTTCTGGCATTTGACTCAAATCCTGTCCATCTGTAGTACACATAATAGTAACCATCTTGTTTCTTACTCTCATTCTGCCTGTTATTTCTGCACCCCTGTGTCCTGGTTTCAGCCAGGGTAGAGTTAATTTTCTTCACAGAAGCTAGTGTGAGGCTGTGTTTTGGATTTGGGATGAGAAAATGTTGATAATGTGCTGATGTTCTGAGCTGTTGCTGAGCAGCCAAGGACAGTCCAGCTTCTCGTGCCGGCCTGCAGCAAGCAGGCTGGGGGTGCCCGGGGAGCTGGGAGGGGACACAGCCGGGACAGCTGAACCAGGCTGGCCAAAGGGATATTCCATACCATATGACATCATGCTCAGTATATAAAGCTGGGACGAAGAAGAAGGAAGGGGTGGAGGGGCGTTTGGAGTTACGGCGTCTCTCCCAAGAAACCATTACGCGTGATGCAGCCCTGCTTCCCTAGAGATGGCTGAACACCTGCCTGCCCATGGGGAGTGGGGAATGAATTCCCTGTTTTGCTTTGCTTGGGTGCGTGGCTTTTGCTTTACTTATTAAACTGTCTTTATCTCAACCCATGAGTTTCCTCACTTTTACTCTTCTGATTCTCTCCCCTGTCCCACCGTGGGGGAGTGAGCGAGCGGCTGTGTGGGGCTTAGTCGCCGGCTGGGGCTAAACCATGACAGTCCTTTTTGGCACCCAATGTGGGGCACGAAGGGTTTGAGATAATGACAGGTTTGATTGGAATGTGCTAGATAGATAGATAGAATTTATAGCTGTTATTGCTGTTTAACTACTAATTGCAGGACCCTGTGCTTGCCACGGGTTTGCTTTCCTTAC
>NW_010556630.1:0-4415 GCF_000687285.1 Phaethon lepturus | reverse complement strand
GGACAAATTATACAGTTTATAGGCCTGGGCCGCAGGAAGCTGCCTTGCTGCTGAAGTGCTGCCAAGTGCAGTCTTTTTTTTCAGCTGACAATCATGTAAAATGAATTTGAATGACCAAAGCAGAACGAAGTGTATGCTTTCAGGAACAAACGAAACATGTCACAGGTTTCTACATCTAGCAGCAGAGTTATAACATAACAAAGAGTGGAAACCAATTAAAATAGTTCCTGTTGAACAGAATCCATCGTGTTGCAAGTGGAAGGAGAGAGTGCCAACCACTACATTGTACAGCCGTTTTAACAAAGTCTCATAGCAATCATGATCAGCTTCAAATAGACATCTCATGCCAACTTCAGCCAACTTTGGGGAAGCAACAACAGCACGCGCTCAAATGGTAATTTGCTGCTGAATACATACAAAAAACCCTCTACGCAACACTTCAGAAATTACTACTGCTTTAACAGATTTCTGCTTTGCACCCAGCTGTTGCCTATTCCCAAGGCATCTACTAACTTATTAGCCATTTCGAAAAGAAGGATTAGCTAAAAGCAATAGTGCTCAGAAGCACTGACACGGCAATAGCTTCTGCACACGCCCAGCCCTGCTATCAGCAGGACCGTGCCATCACCCAGTGCCCCACCACTGCAGGTCCCCAAACCACATCGCAGGCAGCCTGGCACTCCAAATAAAGCTAAGCACCAGTGAGCAAACAAGCAGATTAGAGCTGAATAAATGAATTCTTTATAAATGCTTTTAACACATTATTTTTCTATGTCAGTTGGCCAAATAAACACAGAAATTACCAAAATATCTCCAAAACTCCCAGAATTGACTGAATAATATGAACTTACTTGACAATCTCAGTTAGCAAAAATATAAGTCATCCCTACTGATCCATGTAACAGTCATTTGCCTTTTGTTTGTGTAACATTCACCATGGACATGGATAAGACCGCATTCGTTTGTACTAGAGCTTTGGGCTGGAACTGTCTTGCTGTAGTCTGATGGAAGCAACTTCCTTCTTGTCCTGTGGGCAATTTTCAGAAAAGATCATCTAATATTCCCATGGATTCCCAGAGCAAAGATAATCAAGAGTTTGAAACTAACAAACCCATGAACTGCTGCTGCATGAAGTTGGCTGTTGGTCAGGTTTGGTTTTGATGAAAAGCCATTTACACAATCAAACAAAATCTTCTCTCTGCCTAGAATTCTCCCAAATTAGAGGAGCAATGCAGCTTTTTCTTAATACCTAGTTCATGACAATACATGAAACTGAAATTTAGCTACCTACAAAAGTTACATGGCATAAATCATTTAACTAAGAAAAGCGCTTTGACTTCTCTTCTTTTTCTCTTCCCTTACTGCACCATGAGCATTTTCACTCAAAGTCCTTCAACGCTATCATTTTCACTCCATTTTCTGGAACCTCGCCTATCCTTCATCTTTGCAACTGCCTTCCAGTCCATGCACTCTCCTTTTGGCCACCTTCTCTTCCGGCTACCTTCTGCACTAGGAGAACTTCACGTATACTACATAGCAGACAATTTTCAAACACTGTTACCTTGCCTACAAAAGAATTAGACTGAACTTGTGCTAATGTCAAAGAAAGAAGTTAAGGAAGGTAATAATGAACGGTGACTGAAATATTTCCTCCTTCAGCTGTGTAGCTGATCAGAA
This sequence comes from Phaethon lepturus, assembly GCF_000687285.1. Taxonomy (NCBI): domain Eukaryota; kingdom Metazoa; phylum Chordata; class Aves; order Phaethontiformes; family Phaethontidae; genus Phaethon; species Phaethon lepturus. The sequence goes on along the minus strand of NW_010556630.1, from coordinate 2,738 downwards.
TGTGGAGCCTCGGGTTGATCTCATTCAGGGCACCTCAGCAACAGAAGGTTAAGGAGAGGTGACTGACTACTTCTTCCACCCTCACATTTTTTTTTAAGTAGCTTTTATAACTAAATGCAGTGCATGATCTCAAACTATTTTTTTCTAGCTGGGATCAACACCTCTTCTGCTCTCTGCTTTCCTGTCAGGTTCTGAAGGGCGCAGCCAGGCTGCCAGTCAGCTGTGATCTTTAGCAATGGCACTAAACCTTCAACAACACAGCATCTGAATTTTGGTGAAGACAAGCGTTGCTGGACACTAAGTTAACACTGATCCACACATATAAAAACACTGCTGCAAGAAACATAACTATTAACAACAGATCTTTAAATGACAGCCCTTGTAAGAAAGGACTTCTCACCTGCAGCTGTTTCAAGGGCCATGTATTTCTGAACCTGCAACGGTATATTACCTTCCAGTTCTCCTTAAGCAGTGATTAAACTATACACCTCACTGCTGCACTTGGTCTGTTTTCTTCCTTTAAAGTCCTGCAACTGCTACACCTCTGTATGACCAGAGGTAGACAATCTCTTATTAGCACCACATGCAAGCCAGAGAGCATAAGACAGTTCTTGTCTACAAACTGCTGGGAACATGAATTCTGAGCAAAGGCTCTGCTCGATGGTCTCTATTTGACTGTATCAACGCAGCCTTAACTCACCTGTCGCCAGCTGGGGAGAAAAGAGTGAAAGATGTTTGAACAGCTCCGTCATCGCCCGTGAAAAAGCCTGCGCTGCCATCGCACCACGACACGGGCACCGGCAGCACGCCAGCTCAGTGCAGGCAGACCGAGCCATGGTACAAAGCCCAAAAACACTGAGGTTCCCACAAGCAGGACTACAAAGAAATCAAACAGCTTCAAAATAATTTTGTGGTAAACTTCCTAGGGGCAGAGTTGCCAAACTAGCAATTCTGGGGAGGGTTGTATGAGCTAGGGATCTTTGCAGGTCTGCACTGCTCCCCAGGAGAAAACAGTCCCTGGCCACCTGAAAATCCAGCCAGTCTGCACAAGCTGCTTCAGGCAAACAGGACTGCACAGAACTATTTTTGCACTATATAGAGTATTTCCATCCTTTCTAGACTGCTCCACTTCTCTGCACCACAGCTCTAGGGCCTGTGTTATGCCACACTGGCATTAGAAAAATTTTCTTACAGAAGGGTAAAGGTTTCTTTGGACCTCCCACACTGCTTTAAGGCTTCACTCCATCTTCATCCCCCTCCTCTCTCAAATTCAAAATCTTATTCTTAGAAATGCATAAAAATGACAGTGACATTATTTCAAAGTACTTCATACCCCCCAACCCCTCTCAGCTCACATTGGATAAATCTACAGAATGATTATCCAACACTCCTGAATATAGCTACACTCTCCCTTTTGCAGCAGCCCCTTTACTTGAACAGGGAATTCTGTACCCAGGATAGATGCACGGGATGGAAGTGTCTTTGGACTACTACCAGGAAAAAAATAGTTACAGAAATGCAAAATAAACCCAATTGAGTAATTTTGTGAGCATACGATTCAAAGAAAAGCTAAGCAAAATTCAAGGTTAGCAAAAAAAAACAAACCCACACAAAACCAAAAAACCCCACACTATTTGGAATTTCACCTGGTTTTCTGACGTTTTCAAAACGGCATTTTACATTTGCACAGGTGGAATATTCATTTCAGGTTTTGGTATGCATTTAAATATTTCCAAGTCGATCAAAGTAATTAAAATTACCAAGTTGAGTCACAATTTAAATAACCAATTTTACATCTGATTTTGCACTTATTTTTCGTTCTTTTCTAAAGCAAGGTTACTTATTGTCCAACACAAATGAATATACTGTTAAGACTAGCTAAATATGCACTTTAAAGACCACTTCCCAGGGATAAAGGCAGTCTTGTTAAGAATGACAGGGGATGGAAGGGAAGATGACAACTTTTGACTGTGACTGAGAGCACGCTGTGCTGGCTTGCAGTAATGGGGAGGGGCAGTCCCCAAAGTTACGCTGCAAATCTTTGCTTACCCCAGTCATGAATTCAGGCAGAAGAGATGCAAAAAGTGCACGGAGTGATAGACAGCAGGAGAGAGGAAGGGAGGGATGCTGTGAGGGAAGCATACAGCCCGGGAAGGAGGGGGCACAAACAGCGGTTCACCCGAAAGGGCAGCGTAAGTCACGGCTGTTGAGGAAGATCTGCTTTACACTGCATGTGGCATTTTTCATTAACCAAGCCCTAAGCAAAGCAGCTCCATGCCTCTACTTTAATATCCAGGAACCCAGGTTTCTAGTTTTTAATAGTTGATGTTTTACCATAATAGAAAGCGATATATTTGGTTTGATTATTCACTCTCTTACAAATAGAGTATTTCAAAAGTTTACTTTTAATTGGAAAACAGGCTTACAACAGCTTGACTGTACTAACTATGCAAGAAAAATTATCAAAACATTCTGCTATTACAGGCTGTTTATTAGAAAAGGACACCATACTGCAGTTACTGAACATTTACTGTGGGGGGGTTTTAAGCAAAAGCAGCCCGTTGATCTTGTTGTCTGGGTGACCTGAGGGGGGTAAGATCGCCCCATTTCTCAGTTCATAGATTGGAGGGAAACACACTTTTCTGCTTTCTGAAGTCCCGGCTGACTTCCCAGCCCTGAGTCCACCCGACCAGCGGATGGCAGGCGCAGGTGCCACCCGCCGGGCCAGGGCCAGGGCC
>NW_010556629.1:88971-102541 GCF_000687285.1 Phaethon lepturus | reverse complement strand
TGGGCTTGGCCATCCAGCCAGTTCTTTACCAGACTCTCAATAAATTCAGGCTCCCAGAGACTGCAAACCACCAGCAGTCCTGTGCCTTTAGCTTTGTCTCTTCATTCTCCTCAATGATCATACAAAGACTTGCTTAGAATTGTTAAAAAAATGCTGTAATTACCCAGTCTTTCTTAAATTGTTTTTCATCTGTGTCACACTTCCCACAAGTGCCATTCATTTCTGAATGAAACAGCATTGGTACAAATGATCTTTTCTTGAGCTATTAATTTATTTCTCCTCTGACTTTTTCTATCACTTAAGTATTTGCAGTGTAGGAATGCCTTTGCTCACCACGTTTCAGTGCAGCTTTTATCTGCTTTTGGCTTAACTTAGTTTAATGGGTCCCCTATCAAGGCACCTCCTGTCAACCCTGTGGCAAGGGACTGTGAGACCAAGGAAATAGTAGTTTTTAGTGTTGGGTACCGCTATTAATCTCGGAAGTTATGATAATGGCCAGGTCTTCAATACAGAGCCCTAACTTTACCCTTATGTTTAGTGTAGAAATCTGTTTTAGCTGGGAGATGTGCAGCAATTTCAGAAGACCGAGGGCAATTTGATGCAAAGTTCAGAAAAAACTGTTAAGTCTGTTTCCGAAGTAGAGATCCCTGCAAATTTACCCTAATATAGCATTTCCTCGTGTCCCTTCCCCCAGGAATAGAGTGTTGTTGTTCCCCTTCAGACTGTCCTCAGAGAGTAGCTAGCTGCCTTTGAAAAAAACAGAAAAAGTTGAATAGTCTTATTTCAGAAGAACAGAAATTCTGAAGTAAGCAGAATTATTCAGCCTAATTGTCTCTGGGGTCTCATTGAAGTTTAGTGAGGAACAGAAGGGCCAATTCTAACATTTACGGGCCAGATTTTCTTAAGAATGTAGTATATTATGTGGTGCTTTCCTTATACTGGATGTGTTACACTGGAAACTAGGTTCTGAGTGTGTGGTTTGTCCCCATTTTCCCCACCAAGAGCACAATCCACATGCTCATTAAACAATGATATCTGAATAGTGAGAGACCGGTTGGCAAGTAGTCAATTAATTCTTTGTAGCAATGAACTTATAGCAAATAGCACCTTATTTTTTTCTTTCTCCTCCTATTTGGCATAATTTGCTAAAACATTTTCACAAGAAAGTTTAAACTTTATATTCATTTGCTTTTATAGTTGGCCTGCGGAAAATAATTCCTTTTTGTATCATATTGGGGTGTCTTTGTGAGCTGGAGGCAGCTAACTAACTCGTCAAGCAATTTCCAAACAGACGCTTGAGCACATTTTTAAATGGTTACTTTTTCAAAAGGTCTATGCCCTTATATCTAAAGATACCCTTGCATGTTTGGATTTCACATTCTAACAAAATCTATTAAAAGCAAATGAAAAAAACAAACCACCCACCTGTATTGATCAAATATCAATGCTACCCTGCAGTCCAGAAGCGTGCACTTTGAATAGCCTGCATGGCAGAGTGAGTTTCTAGTTTTCTTTGCTCAGCGTTGTACAAAATGAGAGTTCGTCTCAGTTCTGTAGGGCAGAAACAGATCTAGACAAAGATTGATGCTGTGAAATGTAATCCAAAGTGAAGCATCCCCGTTCCTTGTTTGAAAACACAGGCAGAAGGGAACATTCAGTGAAACTGAACACCGTCAAATCGGTATCTATTAAAATCTGAAATTAAAATCTATATAAATAACAAGACACTGATAATGTAGCAAATGAAGGGAAATCGGAACTGGGTTTATTACATGGTTTGGACTAAATGTTGCCTTGTTCAGCTGGAAGTGACAGCAGCCCGATGTTGGACCTTGTTTGCTGCGAGCTGAATGAGATTGCCTCTTCAGAGAGCCCCGTGGAAGCTGGAGGCTGGTGGTGTTTGTTCTGTTGAGAAGGGGTCCTCCCTCGCTCCCTCGGAGCGTTGCAGAAATGTAGGGCGCACCAGGCGGGCAGAACCTGCTAAGAAGGAAGTGTCTTGGGATAAAAGCTTTGGGAGTAAGGAAGACAGCTGGGAAAGGTGGGTAAAGGTTTTCTTCTGGTTTCATAAATTCTCATGGGTTACAAGTATGCCCTAATGGGAATAATTCTTTTTCTGGGAGATGGAGACCTATACAGAATTTCCATAGGTTAGGAAAAAGTGGGAGGAGAGGCCAGTCTATGGGAGAGTCTTGTAGATATGCTGTGTTGAAGCTTCAGAAGAGCTCCTTCTGCTTGTTCAGTTGGTATGAGCCATTCTGTAGCTGTCAGAGGTATGGCCGAGTCGAGTTATCCGTGAGGGCCCATGAGTCCCGTGTAAGGCTTTTGCAGCGTCCTTAAACCTCTAATGTATTGCTGATATGGCTGTGGCTGCTCTCTGAACACTGTTGGAGTGGATGGAGCCTGACTGAAAGTGGCAGTTCCCGTGTCCTGATGGGCTGCTGAAGCCTCACAGTCCGAGAAATGAGGAGGTTGGTAGAAATTATGAACTCTTACTGGGCAGTGGTGTCAGGAGAAAGATGGGAGCCGAGCTGAGTTCATAGACCCTTCGGAGCAACGTGACCTAGGTACAGTCACGGTCCTTGCAGGGGTCCTGAGCTGTGTGCCTCAGAGGAGTTGCGGGGGGCCAGTGGATGCATCGAGAACTACCGAACTCTCAAGGTTATGGTAGCGATGGGGATACCATCTATTACGTGGCACATTGTAGGACTTGCAGTTTAGGGGAAAACATTATGTTCTCCCCCCGAGCCCAATGGTGGAGCAGTGTTAGAATGTCTCAGAAGGGAAAATCATATGTGCCCTCCAATAACAAAAGTATCTCGTAACAACATAACCGGTCTGTTCTTCTGCAGTCAATAATAAATAAGAAGGGAGGTTTGTGAAATGCACACTGTATAGTGCTTTTTTGCATATTGGTAACACTTTTGAGATGCTAATCGTTAGACTGGATCAAGCAGTCGTAATACAGAGGGTGCCATCGATAACCCTTTCTACCAGTAACGTGGTCTTGCTGTAATTGCACTTCAGGGTGGGGTTGAGTTACAGCTTTTTGGTCATGAGAGAGAGCTGAGATGCAGGTTGAGACCAGAAACTTTCTTCTGCAAAGATTCTGAGACACCAGCCTTGCTTAGAAATTAATACAAAAGTGTTGGAGTATTACCTTTTTTCCAGACTTTTAAAATTTCCCTTGTTAATACAATGTCTGCCAGCTCTGCACCTTTCCTGATCTTTTCAGGTTGTTGGGAAAAAAAGGTGGGGAGGCAAGAAAAAAAATTTCTATTCAAGTATTTGTAACTCATTCAGGTAAGGATTTGCCATTTCTTTAAAAACATGAAAGCTGTACTAGCCTTTAATTCTGCATCTGAGATGCCCTGACTTGCAGCAGAAAACAGAGCAGATATATAGTTCCATTTTTTTGTTAATATGGAGATTCTCACCTGATGCCACTGAGCACCAGGCTGAAAATTGACCATCAAACATCTTAAAGGAGTGTCAGTAATGGATGTTTCTGATATAATATTAAGTGGAATTCCTTAGATTTAAAAGAATACTGTAAACCAAAGCCATTGAAGAGTCTCTACAGAATTCAAATTGCTTGTCTTGTCTTCTTGATGTAATTGATGCTATCCTGCTAGTCTCTGTGGGTATGGATCCATAGAGAACTTGGTAATAACATCTACTTCCCGCTGACAATCTGGTATGTTTATGCTACAACACTGAAGGGAGACAGATAACCCTATTTGCTGCTCTATGTGTTAATTCTATTTTAGCGAAGAAATATGTGATGTACAAATATATAAAGACTTGTGGTAGCATCTGACTGTTTCCAAAAATTGGGTAGGGAGACAGTTGGAGAAGAATATAATTGAATTACTTGTCATCTGAAGCATTTAATCTTTTTTGCTCCACAAAAGTGTTCCTGGCCTTTGTCACCTGTCATATAGCTATTTCTATAGCTAGAAATGTAAAGCATACTGAAGTGAGTTTTATTTTGGTAATGTCTGACCGACTATGATTTTTGTTACGTAATGTTTGTCTTATTTCCCCGTTACGAGATAGCAGGCACTTAGGATGCAACTGTCTCCACAGTAAGTTTACACGCTTTCAATGTAAGATGACATGAAGTTTTGTCTTCTGGCCACCGTTAAAATGAAGTTTGCAATAAGTTAACAAAAGAATTAGTTTCACTTGCTCGGAGTCATTTATGGAACAAAAAATATTAAAATATACAAGAGAAGCATTGAGAAGATGTTGTTTACAAAGTTGTTTGTTTGTTTGCTTTCTGCCACTGAAAGATGGATCTTTCTTACTTCCTTTTCCAAAACTGCACTTATGTTTCTTCTAGTAGCAGCAGGAGGAAAAAAGCCACTACTCGTTGCTACCTATTACAGCAGAACAACTTTCTTCCTCTTTAGAAAATAATTTAGTTCTTTTTAAAGAAAAATAACTGCATGTAAGGACTAATGAATTGTTCCAAACTTTCACTCCTGCTCATCCATAATCCAGAAAATAGTTTGTTATTTTCCATTATTATTTACTTGGTTCCAAGGGCTCATGAGTATATTTGGGCAGTCTGTTTGCAGAGATATTGGAGAAAGATAGCTGATATGATGATATTAATGCGAACTGACATACAATTTATGTCTGAAAAATTAAGCAAGGAACTTTACTGTAGGTTTATATAGCAAGCAAGTCCATCTTTCACACTGCATCTGAATTTGCAAAGTGTGAGTGGTGATTATAGCTGTCTGAATTGTTTCCCAAAATGGGGCACCTCAGAAGGACATAGCTTTTCAGGAGAGCAGGACTCAAAAGAGTGTGTGTGGCTCACACTTGCTTGTGTTTTATTAATCGGCACCTGTTGCTGTGTCCCAAGCTGGGCATCTAGAGACAGTCACAAGCTTTAGTTGGTTATTCAAACCTTTACATAGTCTTGGATCCATGAATAAAAGCAGTGGAGATACGCTTCATTGTGTTTCTTCAGTGACAGAGAAAGTGGAAATAGGAAAAATGTTGATCATTTTGATCCTGAAAGATGAATCTCCTCCATATTATGAGGGAATAAAGGGGGTTAATGTACCCAGAATGTCAATCCACTCCCATATCACCTTTTTCTTCCCCCACTTCCCAACCAAGGAGAACAGCTTTCCAGGTGAGCCGCCCAGGAGACTCACCTGGGGTCCCAGGCCATGGGGAAGGACGGGAGCGTGCCAATGGTGGCACTGGTAGAGGCTCTCTGGAGGGCAGGTCAATGGAAAGACCCTTTTCCCTTCTTTTCCTCCTTCTGAAAGAGCTAAACAGTATTTGACTTTTTCCAATAATTAAGAAGGGGAGAACAGTCTAGCAGCTGTTACCAGGGGAGGAAGAAACCAGACTGTGCTTTCTGCTGGAGGGGAAGACCTTCCCCCACGCTGCACAGTTTGGTCCTAATCCGTCTTCTGATGGCTCCTGAGGAAGAAGCACGGTGACAAGCTTAACATATGCTGTACATACCATACTTATGCCTTGGTCAGCTGGCATTACTTTAAGCAAGATCTTGGCACAAAATCAAGGGATTGAATAGAGCGTCTGATAGTGAACTGCAAGAAGGCAATTTAGAAATGCAGTAATAAAACGGTTGCTGCTGACTGCAGTCTCGCTCACAGTGAATTACCTCAAATGTATTTGCCTCTTCTGGTTCTACAGGGTTTCCTCTAATTACACTGGTGCCTTGAAGGGACAGTAGTTCTCCATCAGCTTGTTCAAATTGGGTCTTGAGACAACATGACAAAATGTTGTCTCCTTTACAGTGGAAGAAGCCAACTAGAAAAAACACCAGTTCCTTAATGCAGTTGCTCATTGCCTACGAAGAGAATGATTTTTTTTTTTCTGTTGCTGCAATGGTTGACTTCCATGCACTTGTCTCTTCAGTCGCATTAAAAGGGCTTCAAGGCAAGGGAGTGAGTGATGGATATTTATTCTGTTTATTAGTTTGAAACAGCACTAATTATAAGTAGATCGGCAAGAGACGGACTGACAACTCGTGTACGCCTAACTGCTGTGAAAAATGAAGAACACGCTCCTTTGCTAAATAAGTTCTCGTTCACTGCTGTAGACAAGGATGTCTGGTTTTGAGGGAAGGAGCACGGTGAAAGAGGGGGGTTGAATTGGATTTAATTCATACTGTTTTTTAAGCCGACGTCGCTCTCTGCTGTGCAAGCACAAGAGGGTTCGCCGTGTCTGTAGGCCTCCTTCCCAGACGCCTGGTTGGCAGCTGTCTTCCCACACTTGGAGGGGGAAAGGTGAGATTGCATTTACTTCTCCTGTAACACCAGGTTAGATTGTTAGGAGATGTCCGTGTGCTTGCAGAGCCCGTGCGGCTGATGGCAGCGTGCTCATCGCAGCCTTGGCAGCGGTGCAGGAAGAAGAAATGGTACATAGCATCCCCCCTCCGTTAGCAACCCCCCGAAAATCTCTGGCTACATCCCCTCTCTGACAAGATGGCGATTTTTGGAGATGTACCTGGGTTGCATTTTATCTGGTAGATGCAGCACAGCTACAGCGTACGCACCGTTAGCAAATTTCAGCTTCGCGGTGTAGCTGTAGGTCACGCAGCGCTTTCCCCGGCGTCGAACAGGCAAGGTAACGCCGGTGGAACGTGCTCTCGAGGAGAAAAGGAAGCGATTAGAGCACTACACCTCATTTTTGTTTTCTGGATCTATGGCACCCCTTGCGCTCCAGGCGAGTTGGTTTTGGACAGGAGACTTCTGAGAGTGGTAATTGGTTTTCCATAAAGGATGGAACAACTGCTGATGGATTTCAATAAACTGCCTGCACTGGAATTAAAGGAGTAACGCTGCTGTGGCTTTCTTTATGGTTTTACTAGTTCTTTGCATTACTTATTTCCTCAGGATACAGCAAATTAATACATAAATTTCCCTTAGTGCCCAAGCTATCCTAATTATAACTGGAAAAACCCCAGATCTGAAAGTCTTTTAGACTGGGGCTGTGAAAGATGTGATTAATCCTGGATCTATTCCAGTGTGTACATTCTAGTATACTACTTACTAGACTATAAATTCTATATAAAGATGATGAAAAATAAGGGGAGTGCTTAGTATGGAAAAGTAGTCCATTTTATTAAAAAAAAAAAAAATTAAAAATACCAGGACTCAGACCCTAATTCCATTTGCAGTATTTAGAAATCATTTACCAGCAGAGAACCTTGCTGAGCTATTGCATGTGCCTGCTGTTCACGTGCCTTTTTCAGGCAGAGAAGACTTAGCAAATTCTCACTGCAAACTGAGCAAGCAAATTAAACAAGAAGATGTGTTCAAATGTCCTAATTTTAGTGTTTTAGATATCTACAATTTCAGTCCAGCAAGCTGAATTCCCGCTATGGCTGCTGTTTGAAGAAATGATTTCTTGACATTTTCTCTGCTGTCAGTCACTGCTGCCCCCCCGCCTTACCTCCTGTTCCCTCACCTTTTCACACTTTTCAGGGTCCCTTTTCCCTTTTCCTTTTTTTTTTTTTTTTTTTTTTTTTAAATCTCAGTTGCTGAGTGAGGACACATACACAAATCTTTATAAAAAGCGTTGCCTTTGGGCAACTTTTTCCACTACCAAGGAAGAAGTCGCACTGGATTGCTGATGTTGTTGCTAAGAGTGTGCAACAAGGTGTTCTCAGCTGGCAGTCACCCTACAAGCCCACAGTTCCCCATGGTCAGCATCAACTGCCATTAATCCCTAACAGAAATATTAAAGTAGTAGTTGTTGCAAAGCACTGGTAACTCCTAGACCCTTCACGTGCTTGACGCCTGCGTTAGGGAGAGTCAAGACCCCGTGAAGTGCAGAATTATTTCTCAATCGCAGGACACCCTTCCTTTATTGTTGCTATCACTGTTTAGGGCCAATCTATATGAAGCTGCACCAGAGCTACTCAGGCATGTCCGAGGAAAATCTGTCTTTGGTAGATCTGTACATAATCCTTTAACATGTTACCTTAGAAACAACAACAGTCTTGCTGATTTTAGGGAAATTAGCATACAGGGAACTGAAGGCAGAAGTTTCAAAGGAGAAACAGATGAAATGGAGTGGTGTGGTTATTGTGTTGGATGACTTAATTTCCTGGGTTTTATGGATATGCTGTAGGCAAGCTATTTATAGTAAGCCCAAATTGTGACTTTTGATTATTAATAGAAAAATGGATGAGTTACTATTCCTAACGCATCTTAAAGATAAGTATTACATAAATGCTACATTTTATTAACTGTTTGTATTAAAAACTTGCAGTTGTTCCCAAAATTAGTCTGCTAGTTTAACACTTTGGGTTCTGGTTAGATATTTATTTTATACATATCAGCAAAAAATATTTGTATTGTTTTATTAATTTTGGTAATATTTTTTTTTCCTTCATGGAAGCTGCATACTTGAAGTACAGTTTGGGACTTTAGCTGATAATGAGCTTTGCTGCTTAAACCGCCTTGCATCCAGCTTGAAGGTGTACCTGTGGTGGTAACTTCTAGCGTAGCAGTACTGCCCTGCGGTAATAATTCTCCGTATTAGAACAACTATTGGTATGTGTGGTGTACCATGTGTCATTCAGATACTATTTTCAATAAGCATGAAGCTTTAAACACTTTTGGTCCAATGCAAGTTTTCTTAAGCAGGTGTAAAATACTAGACACTGACTTCCATTGCCACCATTATATTTAAATCACAAAGTCACTGAAATAAATTTACACTAGTCAAAGACTTGGGGTAGGATGCGGTGCAGTTGATAAGAGTCTTCCATCCCTTTTGGGTGGATCCTGGTTTGGGCATCCTTCATTAAGAGGCTGAATGCATTCTTGACCGATGGCAGAGTGCTAGTTTTTAAATGGTTACTTTGCAACTGCAAATCAATGTCCCTTTCTAAGCACTGAGTCGGAGACAGATCAGTATGACTCAACCGTATTTGCACTGCTATAAAAAGCAGGTACTGACACAGTGCTCCAATAATTTTATGACCTTCTCTACAAATGGATGCCGTGCGCTGGGTGGTTGAGAGCTGTAAAAGGATGGCTATGGCTTAGCTAATGTATGCATTAACAGGGATATTCAAATGTATCTTTCTCCACTGGTTGCTTTTCATTACACTAGAAAATGAGCCGTAGTTGCTTTGGTTGCAGTACTTGACAAAGCTATGTATGCCTCTTGCACTTCCGTTTAGAGGGGGGAAGAAAATTTTAGAGGCCTCAGACTGGCTAATGAAATAGAGAGAAACATGGTCATTAGCTGGAGTGGTGGTTGGCTCCTGAGCCAACTCTTCCACTGTAAGGAAGCATTTGATGCTCTTAGGAGACTTGCTTATTTCAGTGGGTAATGGTTCTGTTTATTGAGTTTGCGCAAATGCATTTGATTTAGTCAATTTAGGCTCTGCATTTAAGCAAATTACAACTTAGGACTTGATCAGCGAGAGGTAAATTAGTTTGAATGCATATAAAAGGATCTTGCTGAGGGTAAATTTACAGTCAAACCATTACATGGAAATCATAATGTGCAGTACATGTCAGGTTTGATAAATGAAGCAGGACTGTAAAATTGCCCTTATCTTGAAGTGTGCTTGCACTTGACCAACTGCAGAACTGAAGTGCTATTATGTCTGCTGCCTTGAACTGGCTCAGGAAAGAGAAATCTCTCCAAAGCTGGAATTACTAGATTTACAAGGGACGAGTTGAAGAACCCTTGCATGTGTATAAGCTACCCAGCTCTTCTCCCTCTACTCCCCGGTCTTTTCCCCACCCGGACGCTTGGCAAGTACAGACACGGAGTGCTGACACGTGTTAGGGAGAAAGCTGGTGCACAAGCACAAATGGGGAATTACTGCCTAGGCCGTTGCTCTGCAAATAGGAGAGGATGAACTAGGTGGCCTCTTCAAGCCCTTTCTACTGTGTGCTGGAGGGTTTTGGTTGTTTGGAGTTTTCTTTGCTGCAAGACTGTTTCCTCTAGAGCTAAGCCTATCCATAGCTCTTTCAAGAATATCCCCCACGGTACAGGAAAAGACTTAATTTGCTTTCTTGATTGCCACAAGTCAGCCACATAAGAAGTGGTAGAAAAACTCAGGTAGCCAAATAGGTTTTTTTGGTTTTTTTGTAGTTAAGAATTTAAAAAATTAGAAAATATAGTTTGTCTGTGAAGAAAGAAAACTGTTGTTGCTACTAAGGAGACTAATTATAGATTATCAGTGCAAAATAACAACTATCAGCCAAAACTGTCCATTCTTATATACCACAAAACAGGATATTACAAAGATGTCACATCACAACATGAAAGAAGAAATGGTTTATTAAAACCACCATGGAAAAGAGAAACGTCAGTAAAACAATAAAAATTTTTAATTTAAAAAATATTGGGCGGGGAGGACAGAAAATGGTCCATGGACTAGGCAGCCAAATGGTAAACTTAATTCTCCATCTGTTCTAGTACAGTTCCTAAGTAGCGGCAACATGCAATGTCTTTTATGGAATCACAGAGACTTCTGTTTTTGAGACTTCACCACCTGATATGCCACTGCCAACTGGTGTTTGAGAGCACACTGGTACTGCAATTAAGTATGTAAAACTGCTCGGCGGCTTAAAATAACATACACCTTACAGACAATGTATACAAAGGTGTGATTGTGCATTGTGGCCATGCTTGCCTCAGTCTTGCACTGAATGTATTAGCGTCTTGCAGACTTGGCCTTAGAGCTATGATCTGCATGAACACAGGGCTTACTGCACCTCTTTAAACCTTACCTTAGCAGGTTTAAGGTGGCTGTGTTGGGTTTTGGTCAACGATGACTGCTTAATCCTTCTTTAATGTAACTGGAATGCAGCACTGCTGCCTTTACTTTGTATTTTCAAGTGTAATGTCTAGACACAGGGTTTTGTTCCTCTCCGCTATCCCTTTATAGGATGGACTTTAAGCAGCTTAGCAGTGTGAGAAGCAGTGTTGAATTTTCTGGCCCATAATAATTTAGAAAAAAACAAAACAAAAAACCTCCAGAACGTTGTTGAAAATCCTACCTATACCCATAACCATTAGCTTGCTGTTGAACAGTTGTAATCTTCAGGAGAGTATATGGTAGAGGGTATACAGACACTTTGAGCAGAATTTTATAGTGCATTTTTTCGTTCTTTCATTTACATGAGAAAAGCCAGAAACAAACCACTGTGAGCCATTTTTTTGTCTGGCTCTGGTGCAGATTTGCAGATCAAGTACTCCCAGCCGCAGCAACCCTTTTCTCTGCCCTGCTGTAATGGCATTCCCGACCTGCTTACTTCCTCCTCGGAGCAGTCCACTTGGCTGTATGAATGTGTAATCACGTATGTAGATGTGGTTTCAGTGTTTTGCATGTTGTAACCTTTTCCTTCAGCGCGCACCAGCCGTATGCAGCGTCAGATGAAAGCTGGGTTTTCTAATTTAGGGCAGCCCACTGCTGCAAGTAGTTTTTGCCTGGGGAGTTTGCTCTGCTCTCCAGCTGCCCGTGGTCTGGAGGAGATGCGGTACAGTATTAGCAGCACCCTGGCCTTTCAACCTCGAGACTTTCCACACGACAGCAGTTTGGTAACAGCAGTCAGAAGTTACTTAGATTTTTCTGACTTGCCTCAGCATCAGTCAATTCTCAACCAATTTGATCAGGTGTTCCAGCCAAATTCACCCCCTTTGCTAAACCTTCTATTACTTCATGGGGAGATTTGCGCAGATTGTCAAAATGGGCTTGAATAGCAGCAATAATGCAGCCATTAGCAGAAAGAAACGGGCTTGAGGGAATACATGTGTAAGGTTAGTTTGTTAAAATGCTGCAGGTCCGTGACAAAGGTCTAAGTGGTTGTACTTGCATCTCAGGTTTACTGGGGAGTTTGTTTCTTTGTGGAGGCGAAACTAGCCAGTAATGTTTGATATTACCTGGATCTGGAAGCTTTTCCCGAAGCTGGGGTGCCGTAGTGAGATGCGGCAGAGCTACCAAGTCCAATTGGGAAGAAAGGGTTTACCAGTGGCATGAAATTAAACAAAACACCAAGGGTGGTAGCGGGCCTGTCTGCAGCTTCTGGAGGGCCTTGATTTTTATTCCAACTAATCTTATGCCCCTGAGAGACGTAGGAGCCTACGTCGCTCCACGTGCTGAGTTCCCTCAATGCAGAGGGATGGGAGCACACATGGCAGTTTTTCCTCCCCCAGGGAGCCAATCTCTTGACATGAAACTCAGTCAAAGACTGAGGCCTGGGGCTGTTTAAATCAAATTCATGTTATATTTTAGCACAGAATCCTAATGAAGAAAACCACAGAAAATTTATCTACTCTAGGGCCTCAACTGCCAGTCATCCCTCCTTGCTCATGACAACTAGAAGTACTGAAGTTGTCAAAATAATTTATAATTAAAAGGGGAGATGTCATAGCAGATTATTCAGCTTTGCAGAATATTTCATAATACTATGTATCATAAAAGTTAGTCTTTGAAACTCTAGACATCTACCTTCATTATCATTGTTATTACAGAGCGTTAGATAAAGACGGGGCAAGCAGAAAGCATCAGTTTAATTTTGTGCTCAAACATCCTTTTGAAAAAGAAGGGAACGAGGAGGTGACTCTAGCATTAGGAAAGTTTTGTGTTCTTCTTCAAAATAAGTAACCCTATTGCCAAGTGAGAATTGTGAGACTGTGTTAGATTTGGGCTAAAGGTGCTGATGTTGGTCCCAGGGGGAGCATGAAAAGTGTATGAGAGCACTGACTGTTGGAGATTTTCCCCTAGGATTTTCTTTCTTTGCTTAAACTAGGTATTTTAGTTTCTGAAGTGCTGTCATTTTATGCTATGTATGTTGTCCACTAAACTTGAAAAGGAAAGGTTTGGTTTTTGGAGTTGAAATAGATGCATCATACTGGGAATTATCTGGGACTTCAGGTACCTGAAGAATTTATTTGAACTCTCGAGTATGAATTATAACAGCGTAGGAATACATAGACTGAATATTTTGGGGTTTTGTTTCAATTCCATTGCATTGACACACCAAGAGTATATTTAAGGAGTTATTTTGAAGAAAGGTCTGCCTGGTTTTGCATCTATTTATGAAGCATGAAACAGTCAAACTGATGTTTCTTCCTACATATTTACACCAGAAGCTCAGCTTATATGTTTGCTGTAAGACTTGATGGATGACTGAAGAACTGGTAGGGTTTTGTCATTAGGAAATGCAGATGATATAAAGAAAAAAATCTAGGGTTAAAAATCCCATGGTCTAGCTATGGTGTCTCATTAAATTGCTCTGAATATAACATTTTTCATTGCATAGGGTATTTTCAGAAGAGTTTTATAGGCTTTCATAAAATCTTAAGACAGCTGAAAACTGCAAGGTCTCTTTTAAAGGTTTAAAAACGTGTGTGTGGGCAGATAGGGATCTTTCGTGGGTCCTTCAGTAGCTGCATTCTCATTCTCATGAAAGGTGTAGCATACACCTTTGTTGTTGGTCAGAAACAGGTCAGTGAAAAATTTTACTTCCACGTACTGAGAAACTCCTCAGCAGACATCTGAGATCTCCCAGAAGCCCCATAGCTGAACAAGGGAAGCTGGAAT
>NW_010556629.1:79140-88940 GCF_000687285.1 Phaethon lepturus | reverse complement strand
CATTCCTGGTGGTTTCTATGTTAAAAGGGAGACAGGAAAAATGGTTTGGATTTTTAAGCATTTTAAGTTTTTCTTGCAGATTCTAAAGAAAAATACTAAGCCAGCAAAATGTTTTTCACTTTATAAGCTTCTGTAAAGAGCTGAAAGTATGATTTGATAGAAAGAACAAGTAAATTACTCTTTACAGAGAGTCTAAGTTGAAAACTGGTTGTATTTGAAATCAAAACCCCGATTAATTTCATACATAGCAGTGTGCCTAAAGCTAGAGATGAAGAGGGATTTGTCCTGTTCAGAGAGAATGCTTGTCATAAATGCCTAAAAGTGACCTCAGTCAACAGGGTCAATCTTAAACACAATCTTAAAAACATGTGGACGTGAAGTCTTTAGTTTTGAAATTTAGCAGCAAAGAGTATTTAATGGGTGCACAAAAAAAGGTGGATTTCTTCCTTACAGAATTTTTTACTGCCAACATAAGGATTTAAATACTTGTGTTCTGTAGATGTGTATTAGCTTGCAGTCTTGAACTGGGAAATTACATTGCTTCTGGCACAGTCATCAGTGATGTAATCTCTAGCAGTTTGCATATGGCTCTGAGGCTCACAGCCTGCTATTTTCAGGCAATTTTATCGATGAATCTGTTGTATGGTAAAAGGTAATAATAGGGAGCGGGTATCATTCCCAGATGCTCTGCTGAATCTTCAAAGGCAGAAAACTTTACTAACAGTACGTGGTGCATCCACTCAGTGATCTACGAAAACAAATTAGGCAGGTTTTTCTGTTTCCTCTTAGCTTGGCTGTTTGCTGAAGTAGCTGTTGTTTCAGCCTACTGAATTTATTTCCTTTAGCAGAGGACAGCAGCTGGCTGATTCTTTCCACCCAAAAGTTCAAGAAATGTAATAATGTGTGTTGTTTCATTGTTTTTGCTGTGTCCCACACATTCCTGCAAGGCTATGCAAGGGAGAAATAATTCAACAGAGCAAAGAACATAAAGGCCTCTTTTTTTTTTTTTTTCTTTCCATTTCTTTTATGCAGAAACTCTACTATTTGTTTCTAAGGCAAAGACATCTTTATGTGAAAGACCATTGCTGATGCAGCACTGAGCAGAGCAGCAATTTCCTGCCTCTGAGGCAGGGCGCGGTATTAATTCATGGCGTTCTAGTCTCAGTTGTTTGAATTTCCCTTGTGTCTTCAAGTCTAAAAAAAAAAAAAACCACCCGAAAACCCCAAAACTTTGCAAGCACGTTTAGATTAAAAAGAATCCAACATGCTGGATAGAACCTAGAGCCTAGGAAATAGGTGTCTAAACTAGGTAATGCCTGTGGGTGTAACGGGCCAAGCGGCTTGGCTGTTCTGTGTGTTGTGAGAAATTCATGACGATAACATACGTCCCCCTGCAGAAAAGTATTTAGGCTTCATTTGTCCATATTTTTCAAGAATTTTGGAAATACTCAACTGTTTTTGAAGTGTTATGGCCTATTTTTCTTAATCTACTGAAACTATCCTGAAATATTATAGGGATGAGAGTAGGTAATACGAGGGACATAAAAAGAATAAAATAGAAACATTTTAATATTTTACAGCGTGTGTGTGTTAGTCACACTAGGAGAAGGTGGAAGTTGTAGTAGGACAGTACATGTCCCATAATTAGGCTTTTTCGGAGACAATGGCATGCTTTACTAATTCTTAGCACTTTGAATGTGTGTAATGTTGCACAGCCATTAACTTTGTTAACATTAAAGGGCCAGTTGCAAGTGAAACTAGAATACTTGCTGAAGTCAATTACTTCAGGGCTTCACTGCAGCTGGATGGTTTTCTTCAGGTGTATCTGATGAACGTTGGACTCCCCAGATCATCAGAGTGGCAATATACATATTTATTACAATCTCTTTAATGCAGTTTCCTAGTGTAAAGCTGCTTATTCCATGGCAGTCTAGAGAAACACCGTATGCCAAATAAGCCTTCTGTAAAGTACAAAGCACTCCTGCAGGAGGGCTCTCTGGTAGCACAAATTTTGCAGATACCCTATGCACAAATTTTGTAGCTAGCCTTTTTTTCAGTCATGTCAGAAATTCTGAAAAAGTGTATTCAAAGCTCACTGTGGGCAGAAAAAAAATAATTTGAAAAACCTTTTTCTTTTCATTGCATGGTTGTGCTACCTTACTGCTAGATTTTTTCTGTTTTTCTCTTTTGTGTAGGGAGTTGTTTTTACATCTCTACAGTACATGTTCTGCATGTCCAAGCACAACCTTTGCAAAAGTGGAGTTTAACAATTTGAAACAATCCATAGAAAAGATAATCCACACTTCGGTGATGATTTCACAGTCCTCTAAAATGTACAAAGCACTGAGGAAAATCACCGGGATTTGGCATGTTAGTGAGAACCTGGGAAGCAACTTTCCTCTCCCCATCTATGTTTAAACTGCTCTCCACAGAACACTCAAAATTTTATTTAGGAAGATCTGGGGTGGCTTCTGCATTCAGAATGAGTCACAAACGGACAGCATCAAGCAGAAGCATTAGAGTCTAACTTTGGAAGGTGCTCTTACGTTAAAAAGATAGCAGTAGAGATTAGCGACGTGTGCCATGCTAATAACCTCTGGGATTCTCCTGCTGCGCACCCCTGCTGCTCCGGTGCAGTAGTGTCGGATCTCGCCTTCCTTCATAAACTTGGCTTGTGAATTTTGCTATGTGTAGCTTCAGTATCGTGTAGTTGGAGAGGGGGGCAGCACCAAACTTTGTTTATTAAGGATCATTTAAAACTGTATTTCCAGGTAAGTGATAGAACCTGGTTCTATTCCTCCTATTACAGACTACATTTTTTACCAACATGAAATAACATAATCTCTCTTAAAATCCACTGCTGTTCAAATGGTATAGCAGGGATTTTAGGTGCAACATTTACTTCAATAATTCTAGATAAATTGGGCAAGCAGTAACATTCTCCTTCCCTTTGTTTGGTTCCATGGCTACAGCATGACTGCAGCCATGTAGACTATATACAATTTTGAATTTCTCAGTGAAATTTTCACAGGAAATACTATGGTCAGAAAAATTTTCTAAAATCTCTTCGGAGTGACCAAAGGAAACTTTTTTGAAGCAAGGTAATAATGCCCGTTTCTAATGGACAGAGGTGTGCATGCACACAAGTGCACTGTATTTAGAATGGTAAAGGAACACAAGTTTACAGATCTACCTCACCAAAAGTATTTAGGGAGCATTTCAAGGAGCTGGACTCAATGACCCTTATGGGTCTCTTCCAACTTGAGATATTCTATAATCCTAAGTTCATAGGAAAGGAGCACCCTGCATAATATGTCGTCTCACTCATCAGATGAATGATGAAACATTTCCATTTCGAGCTGTAAGGAAAGAGATGGATAAAAATTATTTCTTTAGTCCCTTAATGAAGGGGGTGGGGGGAAAGGATTAGTTCTTGCATTCTTGGGAGATAGATACCTTGAAATAGCCATTTGTATATACCAAAAACAATACTCAAATACTTGCATAAAGACATTTTATTATGAATGCAATGTGTATATAGATTTTTTTTTTTTCTTTTTTAATCTGAGGTGCTTATATAAACAGACCCATATCGGCTGAATGCCAGTTAGTTTGCAGGGCATGACAGCGGTTGAACACCCTTCAGCTCCAAAGCTTTGCTGAAGTTAATCTCTTGAGGTTTAGCAGTACCCTTGGTGAGCTTCAGAAATCGAATACATCCTTTAAAACGGATATTAGTAGTCAGCCCAAACTGGGTCACACCATCTAAAGGAAGAAGGAAAAAAAAAAAAAAAAAGGCAAAAGGAATGTTAGTTTGAGTTGATACTTAAATTTGTTCTTTGAGAGTCCTGCAGGAGAATAGATGTCCCCAGCAGCAATACATTAATATCTTTTATTTGCTCTGTCTTCTTTATTCAAAGAAGACAAACATTATGTGTAAATGTGATAAATGCTTATGCTAGTGGTAACAATCCAGTCTTTTATTTTTCTGCCCTAGCATGACAGTGGCAGAATCTGAACACATTTAAACTGCCATTGTAAACCATGTAACTCAGCTCTGTGACACAGAGAAAATTAAGTGAAATGGCCAAATGGCAGCTTGCTACCTATAAATGGTGTATGATGCATACATGCTAGTCCTGCAGATCTCCAATTTCTCAAGGTATTTGTCCACAGAATAACAGAGCAAAAAAATTGATGCCCTAACATCATGAGGAAGTCAGGTCCTCAGTATGGACTTCAGGTGTCATTTAAGGAATGGTTTTGAGAGTTTTCAAGCATTCTGTTTATGTTGTTTGGTTGTTTGTTTTTTTTTTCCTTGCTGATAGTGAATCCAGAGATTTGAATACATCCCTTTCACTGAAGAAGGAGGGGATGGACGTGAGGGTTGGTTTGACTGTGAAGCTGGAAATATTTCTCTCAACTGATTGAAATTCATGGCTCAGCTTGTTTCTCAGTGTTCTTCCAAGTGAAAAAGTGGCTACAGGGCTCCACTCCGATACAAATCTATGTGACTGATAAAGTAAAGGTTACAGACATAACTTTACACCTGCAGAGGACTGACTGGCTGCAGCATTATGCTGTTTCACAGAGGATGAGATCGTTGGATCCATCTGTCCCTGCCTGCTCAGGGAAGAGTGATAGTAGGAGATGAGTAATAGCTTTTATTGCCTGTGCTCTGGTAGTGAAAATGTTCTCCACACAGGAAATTCTCCACCAGCTAATTCTAGCTGGTTTACAACTGTTTTGCCAGAAGAAGCTGCAAGAGGACTGGAAAATACAAACGCTTACTAATTTTACAAAATCTCATGATACTGTGTTTTAAATTTGTGATGAGGCTGTCTTGGTGTTGGGAATGTTAAAACAAATTTTGGATGAGCTAGACTACACAGCAAGAGAAGTGTGAGGTGTTTAAACGTGTATGTAATTTTATTAAATCATCTCATAACTTGCAATGTGGCTGAACTCAGGAATATTGCTTCAACGTGATGTAAGTGTAGGCTTGTTTTGTACAGATTGCAGTGTTACTTCCATTTGTTTCTCTTTTTATTTTCCTCTTGTACAGTCCAGAATGAGACAGTAACTCCATCTGCAGTGTTTCTTTAGTGCTAGCTCCTATGCTAGCATCCTGTTTTGTTATAAAAAGGCTGCCACAAAGCTGTTTTCCTTCTGGCACAAAGTTGTTGGTCCTTATCGATAAGTCACTATGACTGAAATACAACTCTCATTATCTCAGTATCAAGAACACTTTTGAAAATGTTCTGAAGCTTGAGAGAAGGCTTTTTGGGTGCACTGTATTGCACAAAACAACTTCCAGGAAATCATTTAGGAATTAACTCAGGAGCATCTTGCCATTGACCTCAGTATGCACTAGAGCAGACACACACTGCAAACGCACTTAGCTTTTTTGTTTGCAAGCTGGAGGGACACTTTATTATAAATGCAACCAGATTGCCACTTTGTAAACACTTAAGTGTGTTTTCAGCAAGTGAACTGCTATTAGATAAGCTTGCTGATTGTCTATAAATGGATGAATATTAGCATTCATTATCAGCTTAGTAGAAGATGAAACAAGCTACAGAGCTCAGCCCAGTTCTGCGTCCTGTTCAATTACCTCTGCCTGAAGCAAGTTCTCTCGAGGACTTCCAGAATATTAAGTAGAAAATTTTGATCCCCCCCTCCCCCCCCCTTTAAAAACCACTAGACCACATCCTAGAGCAAAGGCATTCAACAGAAAGAGGTGGTATTCTCTCACCTCTCTGTGCAAGCTGTTGTACACATTGCTCAGGTTTTACAGGCTGATTGACACATACCCAGTGCCCTGCCCTCCCAAGGGCATATATGCATTCTTTAGTTAAATTTAAATTTGCCAAATGCTGTTACTATTGAAACATAACTATTAAACGACAACTAAAGAGAAAGTTTTAAGAGGGAAGCTCTGTGTGTGTGGGCAGCGGAAGGCAGAAAGTCTGCCTGCTCCTCTGTGACTGTGCCTACCTCTGAGATCGGCCAGCGGGATCTGTGAGAGTCCCTTGGTGCTGCAGAACTTCTCATTCTTAAATGCAGCTGGATGCAGAAATGAGCACCCATGCCAACTGATACAAACTTAGACAGTCTTGTCCATCAACTTTAACACACTAGTCCCAAATTTGTTATTTAAGACATTGCCAAGGTAGTGTTGCTAGAGCACAAGTAAAGCATCATTTGTGAGTTAAATGCTCACCAGGATATCCACCGACGTAGACAGGGTCGTTAGTGTCTGCTGAGGTTGAGGCCCTGTTTGGGCTGTTACCATCCACCTGTCTGTCATCCACAGTCAGCTCTAAATGGTGTTTGATCTTGCTTGCAAGAACCTTGTGCCACTGTCCGTCACACAAGCTGCCTGGTGTATCGGGCTCATAGATAGCAGAGAATCGGCCTGCACCATTGTCAACGTGAAACATCACCTGAAAAGGGTGACGTGAAAGTCAGATAGTTCTCAAAACAGTTCTATATTTCTTATTTTTATTATGTTTTTGTTTATTTCAATCAACATGCTCTGACTGCACACTCTAAAGCTCAGTTTTGTAGGAGACTCTATGTGGATTGCTGTCCCTCTGCATAGTCTTACTGGGGTTTGGGTTATGTCACAGAGATAAACACTAGTGGAAATATGCAAAATTGTTGTATAGGTTGTCATTTTTCCATTTTTGCCTTAGTTTTTGAGGTCCCCCTGAAAAAACAGCTCTTTATAGTGATAGACTACTAACTGGTTTACCAGATTGGGAAATAAGTTATATACAAGAAACTAGTATTTTTAATGATTAAACCCTTTCCTCAAAACATTTCATACTCTCACTAATTTAAGTCCTGATGTTGCAGTTTTAGGAAACTCAAGTGTTACACAATTTTTTAAAATAAATTTGTAAAAGTGTAGAGCCTCTTGATGTATGGGAGGTGGCAAGTGCTGCAGAAAAGAGAGCCCTGATGATGACTGAGATAACTTGAGACTGGGGTACTAAGCTTGCACTTAAACTGCCTGTGCTTTTTAAAAACAATCTGTATAAAAAGACAAAAATCATAGAATAGTTTGGGTTGGAAGGGACCTTTAAAGGCCTTCTAGTCCAACCCCCCTGCAGTGAGCAGGGACATCTGCAACTAGTTCAGGTTGCTCAGAGCCCGTCCAACCCAACTGTGAATGTTTCCAGGGACGGGGCATCTACCACCTCTCTGGGCAACCTGGGCCAGGGTTTCACCACCCTCACTGTGAAAAATTCTTTCCTGATATCTAGTGTAAACCTACTCTCTTTTATTTTAAAACCATTACCCCTTGTCCTACTGCATTTAGGCCCTGCTAAAAAGTCTGTCCCCATGTTTCTTATAAGCCCCCTTTAAGTACTGGAAGGCTGCAAGAAGGTCTCCCTGGAGCCTTCTCTTGTCCAGGCTGAACAACCCCAACTCTCTCAGCCTGTCCTCATAGCAGACGTGTTCCATCCCTCTGATCATTTTTGTGGCCCTCCTCTGGACCTGCTCCAACAGGTCCATGTCTTTCCTGTGCTGAAGGCTCCAGAGCTGGATGCAGGACTCCAGGTGGGGTCTAACCAGAGCAGAGATGCAAAAATGCTTTGCTACTCACTTTTCCATCTACTAGTTCTATGCCAAGCCCATCCATTTTCTGGCTGCTGACTCCTAGGAGAACACCGTTCATTCGTGTTGTGCGGAATTCAAATTCCATGAGCAGGTCTGTTCCCACTTTGTATGCACCAACTTGGAGAGAAAAAGAAAAGCATAACAAAGCGAAGAAAAGTATTTAATACATTATTCCTAATAATCACACAAAGTGTATTGCCAGTAATACAAGGTAACTAACGCAGCATTATCACTGCTCTCCATTTCATGTGAAATCGCATAAGTAACTGTTACCGTGGCTGGGTTTAGTGTGAGACCTTGCTAAAAAGTCATATAGTGTGTTCCTAGGCAAGATAACTAAAAATGATCAGCGAGAGTTTCAAGTATTGGTCTCGCTTTGCCACCAGTCAATAGGAGTTAGGTAGCACTGGAAAAAATGAAAACAGCATCTCCTCTTTCTCTGTTCTTTGCCTACCAGCAGAATTGCTCTTTGTTACCTGTTTTGGCAAAGCCTGTTCCATCGAAGTATGTTCCTTTCTGTGCATTGACAAAGCATTTTCCAACATTGAAGCTGGAAGTTGGATTATCCAGGTCAACAGGTGATTCTGTCATTTTAAAATTCCTGATGCAGCCATCGATGCTATAGGTGACCTGCATTCAATATTTCAAACAAAACACGTAACTGTGCAAAGCAAGTGGAAGTGCTCAGAATAAAGGCCTGAAGTGTGTCATCAAAAAGTTCCTTTCCGCTGCTTCTCTTCTGAATTTATGGAGCTGAATAAAACTTGAATTTTACATGGCTAATCCTTAATATCTTATTGTAATTGGAATCTAATCTCAGCCACGCTGAGGATGAATTACGTTACTTTTCAGGGATGTGATCTGAGTCACATCTATTTGGCTTAATGGAGGGAACATAAAATAATACACTGCATAATGAAACATAGCAAATTACATCAGCAATGCAGGAATTTAATGGCCTATACTTTACCTTTTTAATGGACTAGGTTATGGGGTTTGCGAGTAGATGAAGATACTGGATATAGTTCTCTGGGCTGCGGGTAATTTTACTAGAGTTCCCCCCCCGCCCCCCCCTTTAATCACTTTACTATGGGCCTAACGTTGCATAGTGAGACAGAGCTAACGCGGGCACACAGCTACTAAAATGAACAAAGCCCCTATGTAAAGGTTGTTGCCCGTACATAGTTCTTCGTATAATAACCGTACACAGGGCTGTTGGCCAGAGGGGCAGGTGGGGCCGGGGCGTGCTTGGGTGCCTGGCGGCTCCCGTGCGGGGTAGCAAACTGCAGCTCCAGTTTGGCTTCTGCGCTGGGGGCACGTCACTGTGCCTCCGAGGAGTGGCATGTGCACGCTTAAGCTGGTGGTGTAAGCAAGGGAGATCCTGCCTGGGGCAGGAGTGAGAGGCCGGCCAGGCTACACCCCGGGTTGCCCCGGGGCGCAGCTGTGTGATCTGTGCATCCCGGTGGGACCTCTGAGAGCCACGGGCATCTCCCCGCCCTGTGAACTGCCCCCAGAGCTCTCCCTCCCTTTGCTCTCGGAGGTGGGCAGCAGCTGCGTTTTGGTTCTCAGCTTTAGACAGAGGCTTTGATCTTTGACTTAGAGTTAGGAAGATTTATCCCTGGTATCGGTGGGAGAGAGGAAAATGACAAACGTGTACTTTGAGGAAGAAAAGGAAGACATATTCATAAGCAATGAAGTAGGAGGGAAGAAAATAAAAATCAGCACATAAAATACAGGGGAGAAATGTGTATAAATACAGAAAGAAGAAAGGCACACCTGCAGAGGGAAGCCTTGACTCTGCACACCACCTCCTCTAACAATATCCTGACCAGTAATTTGAAAGAATTTCCAAAGAATTTCTTTCCTTGTAAATCACAGCTGGGTGTACTGTGAAATTATATAGCTTATTACTGCTAAATACACTTGTACAAAGCCTTCATGAGAACTTGAGCAATGTCACGGAATAAACTCAGTTCTGAGCTGAGCAAAGCTTTCTGTCAGCTTCTTCATAAATAAATAGATCGTTTTCTAATTTCTAAGTGAAAGTAATCTCCAGACCAACAGGTTTTGTTACCAAAAAAGAAAAACACAACAAAAGGAAACAAATCTTGCCATATTCACTGCGAGAATAAATCACAGAAATGCAAGATGTGTACACAACTTGATAACAT